>NC_041408.2:19952204-20127204 GCF_900747795.2 Erpetoichthys calabaricus
AGCCAGGTTTAGAATTGTACACGAAGGGACAAACAATTGTGTAAAAACAAATATGTGCAGAAATGGAAATACTAGTAAAGTTTAAGTGCACAAGTAAAAGAAGTAACACAAGTAATATTGGTTGGGTGTATCTAGATTTAGTATTTTGTAATTATCAGGATAGAATTCAGGGTGTAGAGGTGATTAAACAACTAGGGTCAAGTGACCATAAAACAGTACAGTTCTCAATGTCTTGGAAGAGCACAGATGCAGCGATTAAAACATTAAGTGTAACTGATAAGTTTAACTTTGGTAAGGACAAAGTCTAAAAGGGATAAACTGGCATAAGGTTTAAAGTGTAGAAACAGTTGAGGAGCAGTGGAACAGGTTTAGAAATGTTTCAATGCAGGACAGGTACATCCCAAAATTTGGAATTAGTAGGAAATTAAAACTCTGCAGTGAATTAATAAGAAGTTGAAGAAGAAGCTGCAAAGGGAAAAACAGCTATATAAGGCGTACAAGACTGATAACCAGTGCAAATCATAGGGTATATGAGAGCATGAAGACAACCATTAAGGAGGATATTAGGGACGCTAAGGTGCGGTTAGACAGGAATATGGAAGATTAAGCAAAAGATGACCCAAGAAAATTCTGGCAGTATTTTAGGAGAAAAAGAACAGTCAAGGAAGACGTGAAGTGTATCAGAAATGGTAAAGGATAATTAAAATATATTGAAATAGAAAATAAAGTAAACTTACATTTTTCTGAAGTCTTCACTTCTGAGGAAGTGGATAACCTCCCAGCAGTTACAGAGACTACTGAAGAGGTACTGAGGGATTTGGTAAATGTAGAGGGAGAAGTACTGCTTAAATTGAAAAGGCTGAAATCAAACAAATCACCAGGACCAGATAATATTTATCTTAAGGGGGTTAGTGAGGTACATATATAAACCCTTAAGGCATATTTTTAGGACATCACTCCACACTGGGGAAATTCTGAAGAACTGGAAAATGGCAAATATAATCCCGTTATATAAAAAAGGTCACTATGCAGATCCAAGTAACTATAGGCCAGTAAGCTTAACATACATCACAGGAAACTTAATGGAAGGAATTATTAAGGATAAGATTGAGCAACACATGGCAAGAACAGGAGTTTTACTGAACAGTCAGCATGGGTTCAGAAGAAAGAGAACTGTGTTTTACTAACAGGCTGGAATTCTATGAGGAATCAACAAAAAGATATGATCAAAGTGGAGCATATGATATTATTTATTTTATCTTAACTTTCAGAAAGCATTTGATAAGATGCCACATGAGAGGCTGGGTATCAAACTAAAAGATGTGGGAGTTTAGGGTGTTGTGTGTAGATGTGTACAGAATTTTCAAACACACAGCAGAAAGTGGAGATTTATAGTGCAAGGAACATTATCAGAGTTGGGTAAGGTTAAGAGTAGTGTGCATCAGGGATCAGTGCTGGGGCCACTGATATGTTTAATATACATAAATTATTTGGATTGGAATATTAGAAACAAGCTGGTCAAGTTTGCAGATGAAACCAAGATAGGTAGATTGGCAGATAATCGAGAATCCATTGAATTGTTACAGAGGAACTTGGAGAGCATAAGGGCTTTGGCAGGTGAAATTTAGTGTCAGTAAATGTAAAGTATTATACATAAGAAGTAAAATTGTTAGATTTGAATATACAATTGACGGCCTGAAAATTGAATGTACACCTTATGATAAGGATTTCGGAATCGTAATGGACTCAACACTATCAACTGCTAGACAGTATTCAGAAGCCATTAAGAAGGCTAACAGAATGTTAGATCATATAGCACGATGTGTGGAATACAAGTCCAAGGAGGTTAGGCTCAAGATTTATAACACACTGGTGAGGCCTCATCTGGAGTACTGGGTGCAGTTGTGGTCTTCAGGCTTCAAACAGAACATAGCAGCACTAAAAAAAGTCCAGAGAAGAATGACTAGGCTGATTCCAGGATTAAGGGTAAATTTTGCACAAACATTAGTAAGTGTTTCTTACTGGAGGTCCGGTTTCCTCCCACAGTCCAAAGACATGTGGGTTAAGTGGATTGGCGATCCTAAACTGGCCTTAGTGTTTGGTTGGTATGTATTTGCCCTGCAATGGACTAACACCCTGTCCGGGGTTTTTTTCCTGCCTTACACCCAATGCTGACTGGGATAGGCTGTAGCAACCCCTGCGATGCTGTTCAGGAATAAATAGGTTAGAAAATGACTGAGTGACATTAGTAAGTTTTTCTCCACACAGAGAACCATGAAATAAGTTACCAAGTAGTGTGGTAGACAGTAGGCCTTTAGGGACCTTCGAAACTAGACATTGTTATTTTGAAAGAATTAAGTGAATAGGATTGGCAAGCTTTGTTGCGCTGATTAGCCTGTTCTTCTCTAAATGTTTCTAATGTTCTAAAATGTGGACGGAGCCCTAGAATGCAGCCCTGGCTACCAATTAGCCAGCCTGTCATTGTTTAAGGGATGGATTGTCCAGGGAAGGGTGATGCAACCAATTGGTCTTAGCCATATATACTTAAGAGTTTGTATTTTCCTCAAGAACTTTATGCTCAAAATATTTTTTTTTTTTGTAGAATCTCAGTTAACTACATCAGAGGTGTTTCGTTCACATGAGGCTATCTGACATTACCTAAATTTATAGAAGAACCTTAGAATCTATAATGCTGTTGTCTCATAAAATAACTACTGCAGATATTCATTTATCCAACTGCCTATTACTAAACTTGCTAAATCCCATTCAAGTTTTTGGGAAGGCCAGAGCCTATCCTGGTAGCATTAGGTGCAAGGCGGAAACCAGTCTTGATTAGGTCTTCAGTCCACCACCCTCATACTGAGCCAGTTGAGAATCTTCAATTAACTTCACATGTGTGTTTTGGAAGATATGGGAGTAAAACTCACTTCAGGTATAAAGTATTAACTCCTACACCACTATGCTGCACTTACTGTGGTTGTGCTATAGAGTCATTACTGTCATTACATTACAGTACAGATTGCAGGGAAAGTCTTACTTACATGGGCTATACAACATGCAAACATTGTCACTCTCCAGCACCATAATTAGTGAGTATAGCCATCTTATACAAAAAATGTCTTCATTACCTGATAAAACTCAGAATAATGATAAGTACTTCGTGATGTTGGGTGTTAACAGCTTTGTTCATTTATATATTGTAAGCATAGCATATCCTTAATACCGTATTTAGGTTTTTGGAGTGTGTTCCAGATCAGTAATTGAAAAGTGTAGTTAGACCATGCATATAATAAAACTAGGTCTCCAACTGCAAGGAGCTTCAGTTTGATTGTCAAATAAACAGAAAACTTTAATGTAAATGTAAAGTAACACTTTAATGACCAATGGTTATACTACAGAAATACTGGCTTTACTTGTAAGTCTCCCTGGAGTGGGCATTTAGATATGTAGGAGGACACCTAAATGCCAAAACAGAGTAAAACTTTATTACTGATTCTTCACCAGATGGACACTGCCCACAAAGCTAATCCACACCTGTCCATTCTGTGTTTGAATTGATTCACTCGCTTCAAGTGTGAAAGAGTAACCACTAAAACCATCCATGTATTTTTATACCCCACTTAATCCAATACACAAACACTTGGCAGCATCAGTCACTGGACACAAAGAAAGGTTTGTTTATATCTGATATGTGTTGTTTTCATTTAATGTGGAAGGTTATATAATATATTTAATCATGTATTCACTCATTTTTACTGTCTTTGCATTGAGTGGTAATTTACGACTGCTAAGGTGTTCTACTATGTATTGAATGGCCTCTGTATGTTTCTCCACCAGCAGGAGTGACAAAAAATGTTTACATTTTACTGTAAGATATGGCAACAGTAAATTGAATTGAATGCTGCATGGAATGCCAGCCTAATACAAGGCACAATCATACAACAATGTTCACCCATATCTGGACCTGTGGGCATCCATGCCCATAAATATAATTCTTTATTAAGCAAAGCATCCAGACAACTGGACAGCTGGAATTCCAGTAGGTACATTCTAATTATTTGCATAAGACCCTCTGTTCTGTGCTTTCTTTGTTTAAAAACATTAACAAACATTTTGATATCAGACTGCGTAATGTGTTTTTGCAGCTTTAGCTGAAAGGATACTTTGAAAATAGTTGAGCATCTCCATTTCAACATGTAAGTCTATAGAGTCACCCAGACATTTTACTGATTACCTGGGTTTGGTTTGTTGCTGTCCAATGTAAGTATGATTTTTCATGCTCTGGTATATCTAATTCAAATGTACAGTGGCCACTCATTCAGCATTATGAACCTTAATGGTAGCAGTTGTATAAAACAAATAGATATTTCAAATAGTAACACATTATAAAATAGAATAGAATAGAATCCACTGCATCCACTAAACAGTGTCCTATCCAGACAGAGGAGCAGCTTTAGTGACAGACTGCTGTCACTTTCCTGCTCCACTGACAGACTGAGGAGATCGTTCCTCCCCCACACTATGCAACTCTTCAATTCCACCTGGGGGGTGGGGATAAACGTTAACATTATACAAAGTTATTGTCTGTTTTGCCTGCATTTTTATCACTCTTTAATATTGTTTCTTTATCAGTATGCTGCTGCCGGAGTATGTGAATTTCCCCTTAGATAGATAGATAGAATTAATAAAGTTATCCATCCATCCATCCATCCATCCATCCATCCATCCATCCATCTATCTATCTATCTATCTATCTATCTATCTATCTATCTATCTATCTATCTATCTATCTATCTATCTATCTATCTATCTATCTATCTATCTATCTATCTATCTATCTATCTATCTATCTATCTATCTATCTATCTATCTATCTATCTATCTATCTATCTATCTATCTATCTATCTATCTATCTATCTATCTATCTATCTATCTATCTATCTATCTATCTATCTATCTATCTATCTATCTATCTATCTATCTATCTATCTATCAGATAACTTCACTTAAGAAATACTTCACTTAACAAATTCACTAGAACTGCCTGCAGCCCTACAATGGAATATAGAATTTTAAAAATGAATGAATGGATTTGATCTCTAGAATGATTGATTAAATATGTTCTAAGCATTGTTCAGTGAAATGATTAGGTGATTTGACAATAATTCTCTTTTAAGAGTTTTAAGCAGAGTGCTTAGTGTTCCCTGCAAAATGAGATTCTGCTTGAAGAATAAACATAGCATTCATCCATCCATTTTTAAACTGCCTCTCCCCATGCATTCATTTGTCAAGAGTTGTGTTTTCAGTTCAGAAGTTCAATCCCATCTGAATGTGCTTCACATTTGTGCCCCACCCTGATTTTCTATATTTATTTAATAATATTTTAGCAAAAAGTTTGTGTGTTTTCGATGCAGTGAGCATACAATTGGATAACTGATGTGGATTATGCAACACAAGCAAAGTGGGATTGTCTTCATGGATGTTTTAATAAGCTTTAGTGTTGTTCAACATTGACCCTCCTGTGGGGCCAATGTATCTTAAACTTTGTGATCTCTTCATTAGGTGAAAACATTTTCTCAGCCATCAATACATGATGTAAGTAATGAGATAAAAAGTGTATATATGTATATGTTTATAATATATAAAATACACAAACCCATACATATGTGCATACATACTGTGTGTGTATATACAGGGTGAGTCAGAATTATGTTAACATTTGAATGGCGGAAACAATTTACTCACAAAACATACTTCATATGTGCAAGATGATTTACAGGAATGTCTCAACCTGTTCGCCATCATGTTCAACACACAAAAACCAACGAGCAACAGTACCATTTAAAGCCCGGACAGAAATTTCACAAGTAATAGATGTTACCACAGTCCGTATTCTGTCCTTCAGGTCATTGATATCGCAGACTTTCCTGCTATACCTGCGCTTCTTTACCATACCCCATAACGAGAAATCACAGGGTGTCAAATCAGGGGAATGTGGAGGACATGGCAATAGTCCACCATGACCTATTAATCGACCTGGAAAGGTGTCGTCGAGATAAAAATAATTCATTAATGTTAACATAATTTTGACTCACCCTGTATATATAACAAGACACTTTGTCTCATTGATATTTCTCTTTTTTCCAGGTGGTGTGTCATGATGTCATCGCAGTTAGTGTTACTACCTCATGACTCCAACATTCCGAGCTTCAAAGCCAAGCTCAGTCATCCATGTCGAATTTGCACAATTTCCCGGTGTTCGCATTGGTCTTCCTCCCTCATTCCCAAAGACATGCTAATGACATTCATTAGCAACTCTGAGCTGACACTTTGTTATTGCATGAGCAGCCCCTATAATAGACTGGCAGAGGTCCAGAGGTGGTGGATTCCTTATGCAGGATGCCACTAGCAAAGGATCAGACTCTCAAGCATGAACTAGATTAAGTGTAAATTATGTTATTTATTCATCAGATGCTATACTTCAGGGCAATATAAAAAGTTGCGCCTGTCCTACACAATCTTAACGAAGTCACGTATTAAGAGTGCTAATTTTCTTCCAAGGGTGCTTTTTGTGAAGGCTGAGTCACTGCTTCTTTAAATGAATATTTACAGTAATTGGCTTCAATCAGAAAAAGAAAACTCTGCCCTTTTGAAGTTGGTAATTTACAAAACTAACCTCAGATTTGTCTTAAGATCTTCCCATCTAACAAGTTGCTGATTACAGGTTTCATTATAAAAAAAATGGTTAAGAGGAAATTGGAAACTTTAGGGTTTTGGCATTTTTTTTTTTCTTTAATGATATGAATATTTCCTGTCTGACCTGGCTTCTCAGCCCATTGACGGCTTTCTTATAGTCGGTCTCTTAATTAAATGTGTGTGCATCCAGTAAGAATGTTCATTTAGACCTGCCAGTTCCGGAGTTTGGATTGGGGACTCTAAGTAAGCTCAGTCTTTGTTTTTGTTTGTTTTTTTTTTTGAGAGATTTAGTAAATTTGAGCTCTGCTCCAGATTTTGGTTCAACTAAGTATAGTTTGTCTTTCTGATATACCTGCCATGCAGATTTAAAATGGAGGTGTTCAGTTCCACTAAACCAATATGGCCAAGTTTAATAAGCCTTATAGAAAACCTATTGGATATAAATAACCTGCAATTCAGAAAATAGCACTAGTGTGTGATTTGGTCCAGTACGTCCCCGGACATAGTTAGGAGGCTTACATTTCTTAATCAAACAAAGATTACTATCACCTCAGTATGGATGTGTCATTTCTTTACTTCTATTCTAAAACAGGACACCAACTCCCATCGTGATTTGTGAACAGAAGGCTTTCTAGGGACTGCCAAGGGAAACATCTCACACATACAGTTAAACCCAGGGCAGCTTTGGTATTTATACAGATAAGGTCTACAAAGCTTAAAATGATTGAGCCTATCCAACCTCTGCTTTCTCACACCAGATGATGATTGCTCTGTAGCCGGTTAGAATCATGAGTGCTGAGTATGACGGAAAGAAATACCTTCAATTGTTTTATGTTTGCTGGTTGAGCACAGTTTAACTAGCCGGAGAGAAATCTAGCAATGTTTAGATTTAGGAGAACCATGTGAAAGCCATTGTTTTTGATGTTCGTGTTAAATATACTCAACACACTATTGTTTGTTAGCAGCCTTTTCAGTTTGTATACTGTACTACAGACAGCAGAAAAGGCTTTGACCATTTAAGTTCTTCAATGATGGTCAGCATTTTTACTTAAAAGGAACACTTCATATCAAAATTGGTATTGGTCTATGTTTGTAATATAGTATTTTTCATATTGGCACTATGAACAAGCATGTTAAAAAGAAAAATTTAAGACAATGCTAAATTGTTTTAAATGGTAAAGGAAAAAAACTGAGCATAATACTGCCTTCTACTGGCCACTGTATGGAAATCTATTCATCCATTACTTGAACACATCCACTCATAATGGGCCCAGGATCCTGTAGCATATCCAGACAGCATCAGGTGTGAGGCAGGTGCCAGTCCTAGATGAGTTGCCAGTTTACTGTAAGGCATGCTGTTCTGACACAGACATACCCCTCAAATGTATCCTTCCATTTTATCATTATAGAGCCACAGTGTTACAGAGCTATCTTGGTACTATCAAAAACAAGCAGCATTAGTTAATTTCACACACAGTCTCACAGAAACACAGTCATACTAGGCCATATTAGAGTTTTCATTTTAGCAAACATAGGCGGCATGGTAGAACAGTAGTAAGCACTGAAGCCTCACAGGTCTGGTATCCTGGGTTTGAGCCCAGTTTCCAGTTGTTGTCTATATGAAATTTGTATCACTCCCTTGTTTCTCAGTGGTTTTTCCCAGGATATTCCAGTTTTCCTGACACATACCTCATGATGTATGTGTTTGGTGTACTGTTCATTCCAAATGGCACAGTGTGTGTTTGCATGTGCATGAGTGGGCCCAGAGATGGATTTGGGGCTTGTACAGGACTGGTACATATTCTATCGCACTGGATGCTACTCAGAATGGCTCCAGTTCCCTAAACCTCTGCATTTGTTTAATTGTGTTAGAGAATGTTTGATTTATTTCACCTATCATGCATGTCCTGGGGACATGGGATAGTTTTATCTCACTTATGCCCCAATCAGAATCATAATCTGAAGCTGTTTGTTAGCTTTCTTTGAGCAGATCTAAAGTAACTAGGATGTTCTGTAGACACTATACTGGTGCCATTCTTTCATTCTTTTTAATCAGATTATTTGTAAGTTTTTTTTGCAGATATTGGTTAACAAAATATTGACTTAATGTGTTTTTTCGGATTGGGCTTTTTTTTTAACCAAGCCCAAATTATTGCCATTAGGTTTACTTACAGCTCTAAATCATCCCAGTGTGAGTGTGTGAATTGATAGGCATCCCATCCAGGACGGGTCATTGGTGTTTCTGACCAAGGCACAAAACAGGTTATAGAAAAAGAATTCATGGTGAACTTAGAAAATTTAAAACCAAGTAAATTGGTACTCAAAACTGACTGCTCACTTGATGATTCTTTATCAATATATCCTGTTCACATCTGTCTAAGATCTATGATTCTATTTGTGTCATTTGATTGATTTATAGCCTGCCTTGGCAAGATTATTTCTTATGTGAAAATCAATTGATTAATGCACTGCAATGCAACCTGTCAATTGGTTCAAATTATTTTGTTTCTTTTCACTATTGGAGACCCAGACATTTTATGGTACTTTTTTTTTCTTTTGCTGCTTTATGAACTATTATTTTAAGTTCTACAAACTGCCCTAAGTGTTAGATATGGACATCATCTACTAATTGCTACTTTTCTACTAATACATACTTACACACTGGTTAACATGATTCAACATTGCAGTCTTACTTGCACTTTAAATTGTGCCAGGTGGATGATGTTAACAGGGCCATACAGCATAAAGACAACACTGAGTGATATGTATTGAACAACACAAGTTGGTCAGAAAGTTGGCTAGTTAGCCCCAAACTACCAGAGTTTTCTAGAAAGGTAGCTTGTAAGCACACATACTTTGAATGGATTCTATGACTGCAGCTGGTTAAGCAGTAAAACAGTTCTTACTGCTGCACAATTAACTGCACTACAAACATAGCACATACGGGACATCTGACAGGTAAAGTCTCAGAAAAGTCATACTGTGTTGTACAAACCACTGCCGATTTTCTTTGAGATCAAATTAAACAGTTATTTACTCAGTCCTTGTTGATTTCCTTTATCAATACTCTGGGGAGAACATATTGCTCTTCTTGGCAAAGGAAGTTACATTTTGTTTTAGAGAAATTGCAGTTTTTTTTATTTTGTATTCCAAGTGAACATACATATTATTTAAAGTAGCCAGTTCACCCTTGGAATATCTGGGTTGTTTGAAGCATTTGTGACCATCAGATTTTCATTATACATAACTTTTGATTGTTTCTTTGAGTTTTCTAGACTTAGAGTCTAGAATTGTCACATTTGGATTTGGGGAAAAAAAAATTCCACTTACCAATTGACTCCACACATTTGTTAAGTTATGTCCCCGGCGTCCCTGCTCTGGTACATATATGATCCAAATGGAGTTTTTAGTCTCACACTAGAAGGTTCAGCCAGGACGCAAAACAACTCTGCTAAATAATGGGAGGCCATGAACTCTGATGGGGGTTTAAAAAGCAAGGTCCACTCAGCACTTCTCACTGGGAACGTGAGTAAAGCATCCTAGGAATAGGACCAATCAGCTTTCAGTGCAGTTTAGTTACCATGGTATCTGACAACTTATTAATGATAGTCAAGCCCCTTTTTTCTTGTTTACAATAATGACCTAAGTCTGGATTGGGCCATTGGATGTGGGAATATAAAGGTCAACTGATAGGTCATTAGAAGCATACTTGGAAAAAATAAACTGTTCTAGGCCAACTCTACACAACAAGGATGTTTTACTTTTAAACTGTGCTGGTTTCTAGCTACTCACACAACACATGCTGCTCAATTCATTTCTACCAACATGTGCACTTTTAAACTGCTCTAATTTGGTTGCAGGTTAGAGTATATGCCTCATATATTGGGATTCCATTTTTATTGGTGACATTATTAAAAAGAATAAGCTAGTATTGAAAAATGAATAGGCTGGTATGGTGAAGAGCTCTGCTCCTTCATAGATTTGGGAAACTGGGTCCGAACACCGGCCTGTTTGTAGTTTGCATGTTACACCCAAGTCTCTGTGAGGTTTTCTTCTACATCCCAGAAGCCTGTACATTAGGCTAGCTACAAACTCAAAACTGGCCCTGTAGGAGTTAGTGTGGGTGGAAGTGTGAGTAGACTCTGTAGGGGACTGGTGCCATGTCTAGGGTTGGTTCCTACTTGCATAGAGTCTGCCCAGAAACAGATTACACGGGTTGGAAAATTAATCAACATATTAATTTTTTTGTTTTACATCTATGTTAAGTATAAACCTCTCAATGAATTTTTATATAATTTAGGCTGAATGGAAACTCCAAATTTATCTTGAATGACTGAATTTGGGTTTGTAATCAAGTGTGTGCTGTCCTGAAATGGCACACAATACCGCCTTGTTTACAGATTTGAACCTAAAATATACCCAGAAAATGGAAGGGTAAATATTGACTAAACAAATAACAATAGGAATTCCACTTTAACATATTTGGAGGCATAGTGGCACTGGCTGTTAACGCTTCCAAATTAAAAATAAATAAAAAAAAGATTAACTTGGTTAATTGCCATCTTTACTTTAGCACAATGTGAGCATGTGTGTGAGCAGATGGAGGTGTGAACTTCTGCCCTATGAAGTGTTCTTTCTTTTAATTGTTTGGTTTTGCAGTGATAGGTTATAGCTCACAATCATCCTGTAATGTAAAACAATTATTCAAAAAAAGGATGAAAAAAAAATCTATTTTAGGTTATATATTAATCTAACAGAAAATAAAATTTGACTATGTGTTTATAAATAATATCACCTTAATTGGCATATTAAACTCGTAACCTTTAACATGTAGTAAAGACTAGCCATTTGAAGTGTCACATGGTTATATGGCATTTACTTAATTAATAGTATCAACTTTGTTTTTATTTTTCTTTTTGCTTTGGTATGACTTTTGCATCGAATGATTAATATTGCAAAAAGGTATGAAATGGTCCAAACAGTACTTTCACTTTAGTGATACTACAGGAAATCACTTTAGAATACAATACAATCGATTATACTGTACAATAATCTACAATCAAGCACATTTACTTATATAATATTTATTATGTACACAAATAAATGTAAAATACAATGAACAGGAAATGAAATGAAGTGAACAACTTCAATAATATTTAATTTGAAACTAAACACATTAGGTCATATGAAGTAAACAAGATGTATGGATAAACAGATTGGTACATGTGTGGCTCAATGCGTCTGTGCACATTGATCTTTACAGATCTACGTGTGTCTGTGTGTTTGTGTTCGTTTCTTTTTCTTCATCATACAGCATGTGCTTCTTCACTTTTAAATTTCTTTACATTGTATAAGTGTTTCTGTGTGTGTGTGTGTGTGTGTGCATGCCTGCATGGGCTTGAAAGCATGTGCTTGTATGTGCCATTGTGTGTGTACACGTGTATTTAAATAAATGATGTTTTGCAAATCCTATCTCATGACCACCTGGAGCAGATTGCAAAACTCCCACTTAAACTTAAGCAATTTCTATGGTAGCTATCATTGGACATAGGTCAAACAATTTTTGAAGTATGCTAGGATAAGTATGGGACCAAAAACAATAGGTCTGGAGTCTGTAACAAGACAAACACGATGCAGCTTTGACTGAGTTTGAAAAAGATATGTACAAGGATAACTTCCAAAAAAATGTACCTATGTATCAGCATTCAGGATGGATATCTTAGAAACTGCTGGCTCTAAATTGTTGTATCTTTGCTAGGGTATAGTCCCCCAGGAGTTTTATTCAATGCAAAAAACTGCAAAAATCAGTTTAAATTTTCCTCACACACTTATACACACACAATCAGAATCTAAACTCAGTACTGAATTTTTGACCCCATCACCAAACGTCCATTTACAAGGAAGTTAAAATAATATACAAACATGACATTTTCTTACTTACTATTGTAAAAATGCACTAATGTTGTTCTCTGATTCTCATAATGCACTTCAGTTTCTACTATGGTATGTTTTTACCTTGGCTTCATTTGTGGAGATTACAGGTCTGCTCCAGTCTCTTCATTTGTAAATATAAACAGTCCCAACATCAGTTTTGCACCCAGTATTGAGCTAAATAAAGGTAAGGTTACCTTTAACAATGACTAGGAAAAACTGGATTTGGAGTACTTTATAAAATTAGATGTGATTAAATATGAATGCAAAAAAAAAAAAAAAACCAAACCAAAAAACCCAAACATTCTCAGAACTGCTAAATTCACTTCCGTGTGACTGGGCCATGAGCCTCGGTTAGCAGCATAGGGTGAAAGGCAGAAACCAAGGATGATCTGATTGCCTGTCCATCACAGGGTCTTCACCTACAGCCATATTTTGTGAGACACAAAGTATTGTGTTGGGGTTTTTACACTATAATATGTACAAAATATTCATAGTATTTTAATTCTAGCATGTAGCTTATAACTCCTCCTTTGGCATATTTTTTCTACCATTGTTGCTGCAAGTCACAGTCAGTGTCTCTCAAATCCTTAATGGTTCAATATAAAAGCCTTTTTTCTATTTCAGCTCTATAGCCCGTTTATGGTTTGAAAAACGTTACACTTTAGGACCTTTTTATTTTTGTTACAATACACTCCAGTCTGAACGTAAGTTACCCTAAACTTAAACAGTTTTTTTACCATAGTTGTAGAAAAATAATTATTCATTTCAAATTAAGAATTTAGAATTTTTATCCATTTTTAAAACAGATTTACAAATGAGTAAAGGAGAAAATACAGTAAAATGACTGGTCCTATTCAAAGGAGTAACATGTCATAGGAGTGACATAACAAAGGAGTGAAACCTCAGATATAAATTTCAAAGGAGTGACAACCGTACTTTCAGTTGTGTGTGGTAGGTGAGGCGACAACGATTTTTTTGGCGAGCATACTTTCAATTGTGTTCCTGCTTTCTGTTGAAGCAAGGTAACAAATTATTGTGTGTAGCCCATAATGGATGAATATCAATTTGTAAAATCCTAAATGGGTAAAGATAAGCTAGCATTCAGAGGATACATCTACCGACACCAACGATCCCGAAACAACAATCATTATTTCTGGTGCGAGGACAAAAATTTTAATGGTTCTGCAACCCTTCATGGAGTGACAATTTTCAATACCTTGAATGGCTCGGTATCAGAGGGTAAAGCACACAATCACGCCCCACTGACATGGAGAGTGGAAATCGTACAGGTTGTTGATGCAATCAAAATCAGGGCCAAAAGTACAACTTCTGCACCATCAGCAATTGTCCAAGAAATTAGTCAGGAACGAGGCATCCATCCATCCATTTTCTAACCCGCTGAATCCGAACACAGGGTCACGGGGGTCTGCTGGAGTCAATCCCAGCCAACACAGGGCACAAGGCAGGAACCAATCCCGGGCAGGGTGCCAACCCACCGCAGGACACACACAAACACACCCACACACCAAGCACACACTAGGGCCAATTTAGAATTGCCAATCCACCTAACCTGCATGTCTTTGGACTGTGGGAGGAAACCGGAACGCCCAGAGGAAACCCACGCAGACACGGGGAGGAACTAGGCATTAATAAAAAAAAAATTTTAATCATAATTTGTCACTCCATCGTTATGTCACTCCAATGAAATGTCACTCCTTTAATGCGGCATTTATGTCACTCCGATGAAGTGTCACTCCTTCGATACAGACCCAAAATGACTGAATGCTGAATTAGCAGCATTAAGGAGATATTCAGGATTTAACGCATAATTCATATAAGACAAGTATAATATTGATATAATTGTTATACAGTTTTACATTAAAATTTAACACATTATTTACTGTATGTCTTCATTTTGATTTTAAAGGTGACATGATGGAGCTGTGGTTAGCGGTGCTTCTTTATAACTCCATTAAGGTCCTCAGTTTTGTCAGCTGGCTTCTGTGCTGCTTGTGTGGAGTTTGCATATTTTTTCCATAAAAAAAGTTTTTTCCCTTCTGAGGACTCCAGTTTATCTTCTACAACCCAAATACTGTACATGCACATTAGGTTAATTAAAGACTTCAAATTGGTCGGTGTAAGTGAGTGTGCCAGATAATGGACTTGGGCTCCTGATCAGGTAAGGTTAGACTGAGGAGTAGACTCAGACCCTCATTAACTGAACAAAAAAGGTATTGTGAAATGAATACATTTTAATTACATTTTTTTTATAGTTCTGTTTGTATCACAGTTCTTGTGCCAGAGAAATTGTTAATTTATGCATATGTTTTCGCTTCAACTACTCTTTGGCTTAAGGACTACATGACCATCATTCATTATATTTTAATATAGCATAACATATCAACTTAAATATGTTCCATTAATTTTTATTTGTGTATAAGATAATCTGCATAAAGGATGTTTAAAAGTCAGAATGATTTTCTAGCATTACTGATTTTATGGCACAGTTGCTACCACCTCACATAATTTATGAATCAAAGAGTTTGTTTAACAAAAGGTAAAACCACAAAATAAAACAATGTGAGCACGTCCGCCCCACTTTGACTGCATATGGATTCTCACCTAGACTGGACCTCCTTACATTGCACTTTTTTCTATATTTTAACCCTTATCTTCCACCTTCCTATTCAAGTCAGTTTTCCCATGGCAGGAGCTGACTTTTCCATTCTGAGCACCACGTGTCTATGTAATGTCATCTTAGCCCCTGAACTATCCTAACTATTTTAATATAAACTTGAACAAAACTGATATAAGTAACCTTAACAACTAACAAAAAGTCAGCCTTTCTTCTTTTCTTCTTCTTTTGGCTGCTCCCATTAGGGGTTGCTACATTTTTCCATAAATAAGTAACCTTTACAACTAACAAAAAGTCAGTAATTGCTGAAAAAGTGTACACTTTAATTTCTACTATTTTTACTATTAATAAAATTAATTACAAATTAAAAAATAATGAGTGTAGATTAAACAAATTTAATTTCATTCAGGAAATGAAACTTCTTTAAGTGATAACATCAAATAACAATCAGGTTATTTGATGTTATCTAAACTAAATAATAGTAAAAAACAAAAAAATCCCAGTATGCCAGCTTCCTAAATGAGGCTTTATTAGGCTTAACCCAATGAACTTTACAGGCATTAAAAGTATCTGTAAAACTAATGTAAAGCCTGGATGTCAATATTTATTGTAAGAAAAAAATTAACAATGTAATTGTCAAAACTTATGTTTAAAGTAAACCGTACAAAATGTTAGTGATGTATCCATTCATCCATTTTCTTAACTAAACTTTACTTTATACAGGTATCTATCTATCTATCTATCTATCTATCTATCTATCTATCTATCTATCTATCTATCTATCTATCTATCTATCTATCTATCTATCTATCTATCTATCTATCTATCTACAGGAACACAGGAGACCACAACCAGCTGTCACAAACTCGAACAAGAGCCATAGCAAGGTTTGGGGCAGCCACCTTTATATATTGTTTTTCAGGCTGCAAAACTGCAAACAAGTGATAGCACTGATGTGCACAAACCGGTGTCCAAAGCAGAACTGAGGGGATAGGAAGTGACGTCAAAGGGGCCGGGATTGGAAGTGTCTTCAACCTTAGGCTCGGGCCCGGAAATGACATCAAAGGGGCCGGAACCGGAAAGTTCTTCATCCATAGAACCATAGACCCGGAAGTGATGTCAATATGGCCAGGCGGAATTTTCCGTGAATGGTCTGCAGAAAAGCGAAAAAGAGAAGCAGTGCACTCTGCCACATCCCGGTCTGATTTGGAATTGCCCTCATTCAAGCCCTTTAGCTTCCTCCCATGCGCATGTGTGTGACAGCATATCACAAGTCCATTTCCGCGTCCACACTGAGTCACAGTTGACCTCTTCACAACTGCCAAATCAACTCAATCACATGTATTTGTATTTTGGAAGGAAACGTATGTATACTAACTCCATATAGAAGGAACATCAATCAAGAACTGAACTGGGATCTAACCACTGTGAGAGACCACCCCAACATACTTGCCACGTCAAAAGAGCTCTTGAAACCTGGAAAAAAATGTTTCTGCCTGAAATAAACCTGGATATCTTAACTATCATCCTGAAAGACCAACCAACAAATCTATGCTTAATTAAGTGAAGAGAGCAGTGGGGCAATGTTCTGACACTGGCAGTTACTGCTAGCAGTAGGTAATGAGAGGACTCCATGTCTATAAATAAAAGGTTTGTTATGGGATTTGAAGTGAAGTGGACCTGTTTATCCTACGAGTTTACCACCACAATCAATTGCTTAGTGTGGCTTTTCATAATTCTGGGTCCAGATATTTAACATTTTTGCAGTGAACCAACATTCAAGGGTGGAGATATACTGTATATACAGTACAGTACTGCAATAGAGCTTTAAATCCCTTATGGCTATCCTTCAAAACTGGATAGTAAGGATGATTTTTGTTTTTCTAGATGAATGTACAGTGGAAGAGTATTAATAATAATAATAATAATAGTACATTTTATTTACATGTTTTGGCAGCACTTGTATTTTTTGCCATGTCAAGGGGAGAAGTAAGGTCCTCACATTTTCTGACTATGTTACTCATTTCACCATACAGTACATTAAAAGAACCTGCTAGTCTGTTTTTTGTATTTTCTACTTGAAATGTGCATGATTTTGCCACTTTTATAGACTTTACAACAAACACAAGAACATTTTTTTCAATTCTAAAGTCATTCCTAATTCCTCTCTGAAATTCAGGTGATGATGGGAGTATATCTGAATCCTTACAACAGCCCAAACTTGTGATGAGAAAAGCCCATTCCACTGGCACCTCCTGCACTGGCATAGAAGCCTATTATGCAGTGCCATTGTGTCCTAAAGACAAAACCAGGATGGCTTGTATCTGATTAGTTCAAACAATGTGATTAACTGCAGAGTGAGGTAGAGAGAGAGCAAAGCCAGGACCTAATTGCTAGAACAGTCAGACTGCTAGCTTCAGCAAGTCCTTGTTTTTGAACACTTTGTGGAACCCTAGATAGAGAGATGGCACTTTATTTGTCCCAAGGGGGAATTTTATCTTTTTACCTACACCACATGCTCAAAGTTTAACAAACAAGGTGGTTTTAATGGTATAAATGTTTATACTTGTTCATTTCCGAAAGTTATACATAAAATATTAACAACTTAAGTTTTTGTATCCTGTCAAATGTGATGTTACTGTTTGTTGTCTTTTTACTAACAGTTATATTTATATGTGATTAAATGAATCATTAATACCTAACTCTTGAAAGTGCCTTTCACTAGTGATGTGTAATGTAACAAACCCCCTGTGCTATAGTGGTTTCAGCTCCATGTCTATTTTCACCTGCGTTTTAGGTTATTTTTTTTAGCTCCGAACTGCAACCTTACAAACTGTAAGGCTACACATTAATACTACCAAATGTCTTTTTGGAAATGTAGAAACTAAGAACCTCGGACACATATTGGGAAATGGGCAGATTATTGCTGTAAACATCTAAGGTTCAACCTGCCAAAATGGCACAACCCTTACAAATAAAAAGTGTAACCTGTTTGTGATGAGGGCACAACCCACCTTTGTAAGAAAAAGCAGTCTCTTCAACATATTTATTAAATAAGTGAGCAGTTAACCAACAGCTGTGGACCCA
The DNA here is from genome assembly GCF_900747795.2 of Erpetoichthys calabaricus. Taxonomy (NCBI): domain Eukaryota; kingdom Metazoa; phylum Chordata; class Cladistia; order Polypteriformes; family Polypteridae; genus Erpetoichthys; species Erpetoichthys calabaricus. Next base: position 19,970,558 of record NC_041408.2, read on the forward strand.
AGACATGACAACTTAGTTTCAGTATCTTAAGATGACTGTTTTCTTTGGTCATGTATGGTTTTCCTTTGATTTTCCAGACAAATACATGCTTGGGAGTGCTGAAACTTATCTAGTATTGCATTGTAGTCATTTACCAAGAGAATATTGTTTGCTCTGGCTCCTGAAATGGTGAAGTCTTTGCACTCAAACAACTAGTTTCTGCATTTTACAGGACATTTCAAGAGATGCCTTCAGTCAGTTTACTGGTATACAGGACAGGAGAACAAAATACTTACTGTTAGGAGTTGTTACTATCAGGCCCACAGTGCTCAACAGTTTTCAGAGGTGTATTCTAATTCAGTGTGACATTATTACATCAGCTTATACCCAGAGAAACACCGTAGGAACTGAGTGATGCTTTGTCATGGGCAGCAGAAGTTAAAACAGGGTTGAAGATTCACGTGAACTGTACTAGAAGAGTCCTAAAAAAAAGCAAACAAACAAAACACATATTTTACTTTAAGTCGTAGTCCAAAATAGTAATCTAAAAAAGAAGAGGTCTATTCACAAGGCAGGCAATTAGGCAAAAGTATTCAAAAATGTGAAAGAGACAGAATAAAATATGGTGTGTTAGACGTTGGACCATAACTGGGAACTTCACATACTAGCTGTTTATTTTTGGGTAGGTGGGTTTCTCTGCACATTCGTAAACATACTCATGCTGATTTTCTACAAATGTTTCCTTGAGCATTTGCTTAAATTAAAAAAAAAACATTGCTCCTTCAAAATCATGCAGTAGTGGACGATTTTACATCAAGGTGCGTCCCATGTATAATTTGTATGTTCTCACCATGTCTGAATGGGTTTCCTCCCACAGTGCAAAGCCATGCAGGTTAGGTGAATTGGCATTGTCAAAAGGGCCTGTGTGTGTAATAAGTTCACCCTGCATGTGTATAGTACTCGATACATACTGGGATAGGTTCCAGCTACCCGCATACCTACCCTGGACAAGCAAGTTAGGAAGATGGATGGAAGTTACATTACGGTGCACCCTATGTGGTTTGCTTGTTCTCCCCGTCTCTGTGTGGGTTTCCTCCCAAAGACATACAGGCTAGGTGCAATGGCGTTATTGAATTGGCCCATGTATTTGTGCATGTAAGGTCTGGCTTCAGCTTTCCTGCAACCCTCCTCTTGATAAGTGGGTTCAGAAAACCGATGGAAATGTTACATTACTTTCTTGAGCACCAAATCCTATTTTGTGTTCATTGGTATAGATCAGGGGTCCTCAATCACGGTCCTGGAGGGCCACAGTGGCTGCAGGTTTTTGCTCCAAACCAATTGCTAAATAAGAAGCCCTTATTGCTCAAGTCACACTTCTGCTTCACTTTAGTGGTCTTGCTCATTAAGATTTTGAACCCTTATTGCTTATTTTAGTATTAAACAGCTGTATTCTTGGCTTTTAATTGCTCCTAATTAGCAATAACATGCAAATGACAAAAGAGACCAGCATTTCTCCATTTAACTTGTTACCATTTACACCTCTGTGTGTATTTATCATGCAACTATTGGGTTTCATTAAATACTTGGAAGGGAAGTGAAGAGAAAAAAGTGAAGGACAGAGAATTACTCCTCTATTTGAGCCTTCAAATCATTTGGATGATATCCATAGAAAAGGGGAAGAAAATCTAGGACTTGAGAATGACCTGACATAGCAGACTTAAAGCACTAACAAGCCATGAAATTAAATTATTGGCAAGAATTGCTTTCAAATTAAGAAACCGGGTTAGAACAAAAACCTGCAGCCCTCCAGGACTGTGATTGAGGACCCCTGGTATAGATAATAATAGAAGGACTTCAGTATTCATCCATTTTCTGAAAAACCCTGATTCAATATGTTGTAAGGAGCAGGATTTTATCCCCAGAAGCAGATCTGGGACCAAACATGGAAGGGTTGCCACTCACTCATGGGGTATTCTATCTTTACCAAATCACTGAATAAGGTTGGCATGGAGATATACTACCTAGCACTGATAGCACCCATATCACTAGAGTAGTGGTTCTCAGCTTCAGTCCTGGGTGGCCCTGGGGCTGCAGGTGTTCATCCCAACCAATTTCTCAACCAATGAGTCATTTTACTGTTAAATGATCTCATTGTTTATTTATTTTGCATTCAGAAGAGTGCAGTAGTGTAATCCACATATATAAGAAATAATTGTATATTTTGCTGAATCATTAAATGCTTAATTCCCTTTTTCTTTGGAGATTTTTAATTGTATTAGACTACAGACAATTAACAAGAAGCTGAGTAGACATCAGTGCAAACAATGGCAGTATGCTCATGGGTGTCTAATTCACTATTACCCACTTGTGTGCCTTAATTTGTGCTTCATTCTGTAAATAAATGTATCCAATTTGTAACTTCTGGATGGAGTAAAAAAAAAACAGAAACTGGGAAATAACAGCTTGCTTAATTGAGGTTTGAGTCTAATTAAAAATGGACGCAGGTTGGGATTAAAACCTGCACCCACAGTGGGGGGGGGTCTCCAGGACTAAACTTGAGAAACACTATTTTAGAGGTCTGAAGCATCAGTGTGTTAGCTAGTACCGTGAATACATGTATAGGTTCCCAAGTCTATGGTGGCTACAGTTTTTTGTCTCAACCCATTTCACAAGCGGTCATTTTACCTTCAGGTGATCTCATTATTTAATTACCTAGTCTTATTTTTTCTTCTCATATTCTACATTCAAAAAAGCATAGCAGTAGGAGGTTTACATTTATAATACATTTAAAACCATCTGAATTTTACTATTGCACTTCTCTCTTTTGTGATTTTTTTATATTAATATACCCTTTTTCTCCGTTAATTTCTTTCAAATCATGAAAATTAACAATGAACTGAGCAGACGCTAGGACACACAACACAGACTGGTTATAGGCAGCAGCTGCTTAAGTATCAGGCCCACTAACGTGTTCATTAGTAAACGGGGCAAGACACCACCCTGGAATATTGGAAAATCATGATTAAATTCCTAAAAATAAAGATAAAAAAATTAGGTAGCATACAAAAGTGTCTGCTAATAAAAAAGGAGAAATCCAGTTTTTTGTAAACACAGTGACGGGGTAACGACAGCTTTTTAAAATTGGGTTAGGAGCTCAAAAAATTAAAGTTGGTTGGGATGAAAACCTGCAGCCATAGGGGACCCCCCCCCCCCCCCCAGGGACTGAACTCGGGAATCACTGCTCTAGACTAGTACAGCACTACATTTGAAACATAACCTGGATACTGCATTTCAGACTGTAAAATACTGTAATTTAAAAAAATAAAGCGAGAGAGAAACCCGAACCCCACGTGTACAGCATATGTTTTTATGAAATGAGCAAACCGAAAACAACAAACGTACACAAATACGACAGGTTTACTAAATAGTCACACTATTTTAATTAAAATATGAATATCCCAGTAACATTTCACTTAAGTTTAAGAAAAATGACTTAAAACAAGAAAAAACAAAAATGTTTTCGTACCATATACTGACCACCAAAGACATTATATTGCTATTTCGTGCGTACAAAAATAAATGGGATATTTCAAGTGTGAACAGCCCTTTAAGAATTCTTTTCCTGAAGAAAGGAGCTACGTAAAAAAATCCTGTGATCCGAAGTTCGCTATCAGTGGCTGGCAAGTTGTTTGCGAAAAAAGCGGCTTTTGTAATTGACAACTTTTTATCCAATCCGAGAGAGGACGATAACACCGTGTGACTGATTTGGCCAATCGAAAAGTCCTATGGAAAAATAAGGCGGCTGTTTGGGTATCGTGTTCAAAGTTGCCGGAGGAAGCGAATCCTGGTTGTCGAGCCGTGCGTTTTCGCTGTGAGTACATTGATACTGTTAACAAAATTCGGGGGGTATTAATGTAAATGTGAGTATGTGTAACGCACGCGTAATAGTTTATATGAAAAAACAGCCATTAACCTGTCTGCAAAATATTATTTACTGTGGCTGCATTGCCATTGAAAATTCCTTTCTGAATGTGTAAATCATTTGATTCTACAGAGCGCCCGGCACACGCTCGACTTTCAGGCTCCTCCTCCACATATTTTGAGGTAAACTTCCCGTTCTATCCCCATTTGGACCTTAGTGTCATCTTCTGAAATTTTGGTATTTTCAAATGTCGTTTGACTGGCGACATGAGAACACTTTAAATGAAAATCTCATGAAGGAGTATTGTTGTTTATTAAGAGCACATAAAGCACAAAGTAATATGATAAAATAAAATCAGTTAATGCTAAAAATGTGAATGTATATACTGTGACGAGGTTTTAATAGAGGTTTATGATATGAAGGTCTTCCCGCGGTATTAAAACCAATGATTTAAGTCGTTCCTTATCACTTCAGCTTACTGGTAACATATAGTGTCGACTGTGTAACTCCCATGCCTTTTTTGAGAGTGTCCCTGTTTAAAGACATTATGCATAATGCTTCTTGTAAATATAAAATGACAAGACTGCTTTTTCGAACTATACTACAGCTTCATTAAAAGGTAATACGGAATCTAGATAAGATGTGTCTTAAAGGGCGAATGAATACAACTTCTACTGTATCACTCGCTAACTCAACAAATTTTTTAGTTAGCCAATAAAAGGTGTCATTTTGCTTGGCTTTTCTCTAACTCAACCAAGCAGGTCATGCACAAGGTTTACAGTTTATTAGTGAAGTAGCAGGGTCTTTTGAATCTTCAGCCTGTCGGTGTACAGTTTAACTTTTTATCTATTCTACTGTCCATTAAAGTGATCTATTAGCCATGTTGCAAGTAAAATGTAAAAAATGTAATGTTGGGAATTTGATAAAAGACAGTTTTGATTTAGATTTTCTTTAAGTGCCTATTTAGTATGAGTTTCAAGAATCATTATTGTGCATATGAAGATGGTCTTCAAAAAAGCAGATACATTTCTGGAAACAACATAGCAGATATTTTATATTTCATAAAATCTCCAAATATATTATTTTGGTTAAGTGATGTACAGATGCACGTATGTTACACTTGTTATTGTTAACAAATGCTCAGGCTTGCAAAAGGTACAGAAAACCTATACAAAATTAAATGAGATAAAAATTAATTTCTAAATAAGTTTATATATGTAAAGAAAAGTGTTTAATTCTCCCAGTTTTTCAATAAAGTTGTGACATTTTTTCCTTTTATTTTAAGGTCATGTCATTTGTCTGTTTTTGTACTTGCATAACAAAATCCACTGCTTCTCATGTCCCATAGACGGTGCATTGACCCACCTCTTGTGTATCTATCAGTAGCCTGTGATCAGAATCAGAAGTTCTGGCAACCCTTTACATTTAAAGCCTTCAGAAATAGAAAATGTGTTATCCTTGTTAAATACTTCTGTTCATTTTGATTTTCACAAAATTGCAGGAAAAAAGGAGCTTGATATTAAACATGGAGTTTGCAAGAATTGTAATATGAAAATCAGTTACAGTTCAAATTAGAGCTGTTTCATTCACACTGAAATGTTATGTACTGTATATCCAAATATGTGTTAAAGTTTTGAATGTTTAAAATTGAACTGAAAATATTAAGTGTCTGTAGTGACACATTACTGAATCATGCTGTGTGCATCATTACACGATTTTACCTTTTCCAAATTTCTTCCTGGAACAGCATAATTGTAAGAAAGAATATTATACGTGTGTTTTTTATTTGCATTTTGATGTGTTTTTATTGTTTTACCTTATTAATCAAAACTGAAGAAAGCAGAACAAGATCAGATGGAAAGGATTTATCATTAAAACTACATGAAGTGGTATGCAAATAAGGTAGCCATTTGTGCAGCTTTCTGTTTGTGAACTACTCTTCACTACATCATTACCCACTTTTGTGCAAAAGCTTACCTACCCGCACTTTGTTTCTTTTCATTACTTTAGCTTTGATGTCTCTGCAGACAGCGAGAGATTTGTCGTTTCATCATGCCTTGCTGACCCTTCTTTAGTCTTTACCCATCATTGGTAAATGCAAGTACAATTCAAGCCTGGCTGTATTGTTTTCCCTAAAAGCAACACCGTGTATGAGGTGGAAACCCTAGACAAGACGTCATTTATGGTGTGAAAGACTCATTCCCTCAAAGTAAAAAAAAATATATAGCATTCTGTTGATTAAAGTCTAAAATGTCACCATTTTCTATGAGTGAGTACTTGCGCTAAAATGTAATTTTTAATAGCCGACTTTTCCACTTATTAACTGGTAATTTTCAAGGCCCTAGTTTTGAAGTCCAAATAGAGTTAATGAGCAGAACTGATTAGGAAACTACTAAGGTGCCTGCCCTTCAGATATAGCGGAGTTACAATAAGGTTTTAAATGAACATATGGGTTTGCAGTGTTACGTTCTGTGCTAATCTTGAAATATAATAAAACATCCGGTAGTATTTACAGGAACAAATGGAAAAGGTTATCATTAATAACCATTATTAATATGTTTGGCATTCATTGATTAAAAAGAATATTTTTATAGCTGGATTATTTTCATGGACTGGTTGCTTTTGCAAATAACTGAAGTTTGTAGTCAAGGGTGTTGTAGAGTTTATGGGAGAATTAAACCAAAGGACTTCCCATGAAGTATATTGTCATAAAAATAGAATTACCAGTTAGCTTTGTTCTCAGCTGAAAAAACTACTCTTTCTAAAATATACTGTCTGTATTGTGCAGAATTTCCTTTAAGAAATGTGGATTTTACTGTGTATGCTTGTTTGTGAGCTAAGCTGCAATATGCACTCAAAGCTCTATGATAGTCATATCCACCTTTGCCTTCTGCTCGCTTTGCTCGCCAACCCCCCTGGCCTGTGCTACAGAAACACTACTTTTCCCTGATGGGAACACAAATTAGACGATCTACAGGTCTCCGACTTAAAGTTTAAATCCGAAAAATATATTCGATCTCTTTTTGCTGTTCCGTTATTTCACCGAGTAATAATTTCCATTTTTGTTTGCATTAATGCGATCTTTACTATCATTTTCTCAAGACTTTCGAATTTTAATAATAATAATAATTCATTACATTTATATAGCACTTTTCTCAGAGTTTTAGTACTTTCATTATCTCTAACCTGCTCTGCATGTGTATCGTGCCAACATTTTTGAATTCTTTACAACGTTCTACTTTGTCATCTACTCTTTGTCTTTTATTTCCGTCTGAGGGCGTGGTTAAATCTCTTGGCACAGAGTCTCGTTTTGCAGGACTTGAAAGTATCTCTGAAAAAGTCATGTCTTGTCCCAGGCTAAAAAGTCTCGTGTTGTCCCAGGATTTTTTTATTATAATAGAGAGAAATGTTTGTGTTGTGCCCACTGTTGGAATGACAGAGACATAGCAACTGGACAGACACACAGATACACAGACACTTATCCCTTTATTAAGTTGAACGCACTACAAGATACATTCTAATAGATGGTGCACTATAATCGTTAACACGGAGGTCTACACTGATTGCTTAGATTTCACCCTATCTTAGATTGGTAGCATAGCAACTACATCACATAACATTTTAATGTGGTCCAGAGTGAATGAATCATAAGAGCCTTGGGTATTGTTTTTGCCAATGTTTGTTTCTGTCTTTTTGCAAAGTTTGCTATTTCAAATAAGGGTGTTACTTTCCAGCCAAACTGAGGAAGAAACTGTCAAGCTCAGTTACTACTAGATATAGATGTCCTCTAATTCTTCCTGTACTAGTAAACCGGAAGCATTTTCCGACAGAAGAAGAAATGGTGCACAAATGGTGTGAATGAAGGTAGCTGAGCTTTGTGCAAAATTTTGAAACTACATAAATGCAGAAACACATGTTCTTATATGCCTGTTGTTTTGTATTAACCTCTGGACTTTTTCAGTTTCTGATTTGAAATATTATTTATCAAGGGCATCTTTATGATTTGAATTCATTGTGTTAAAATTTAAATGTGTCTTTGAAAAGTCCTAGTAAAAGCACAAATGTAGCCCTTAACCATTGCTGCTCATCAGCATATTTTCTTCTAAAAAAAGCAATTTTTTTTGTGCAACCCTTGGAATCTCTGCCTCCTTACATAATACTTTCATATGTGAACACTGTAAGTGAAGGAGACAACTAGTTTGGTCTGTAGCTGAGCAAAGTATACAGCATCCATTGTATGTTCATACTGTTTATACTTTTTTCGTGCAGTTGTTTGCTTTCAGTACAGAAGAAATTCTTGTAGCATTAAATTAGATTGTTAATGAATAAACCCCACGGTAATGAACTCTTTATTTGTTTCTCATTGTTTTTATTTTGAACACAAACAGTGACAGTAAACAATGCTGATCCAGAGCAGACCACGATTTCAGAAGACAACAACTTTGTTGCCACCTTGGGAGATCTGTCTTTATGTGATCTTATCAATTGCATCTCACTTGTACTCCTTTTATGAAGTTCACAAAGTATCACAAGGTAAGGCATAGAGTCCTGCAAAGCCTTCCTTCTATTTAATTTGAGCAAATTAACATTATACAACTGTACTGTAATAGATATTTAGTAACAAGTATATTTTTGCATAATGAATACTATGTTAAACATTGGCTGGTGTTAATTACTAGTTTAATGATATATCAAAAAAAAAAAAATACTCAGAATTTGCTCCAACTGTGTTGTTGCCTTAGTAAAACACCAGCTCATAAGTAGTTGTTATTTCAATTTAGTTGTATAGTTACTATCCATCCATCCATCCATCCATTTTCCAACCCACTGAATCCGAATACAGGGTCACGGGGGTCTGCTGGAGCCAATCCCAGCCAACACAGGGCACAAGGCAGGAAACAATCCTGAACAGGGTGCCAACCCACCACAGTACTATAGTTACTATAATTTTGTTAATAATGCATGATGCAACCAAAATTGCAAAATACTTGTGACCATTCACAAAATGAACAGCTGATTCCTTAAAACACTTTTTCTTTTCTCAAATTCGTAGGGAAAATATTACTGTTTCTGACAAGATTTTTTTGCTCTGAGGTTCCCTTCTTGAATAATGGCTGCTTTTCAGACTTCTCTGACTGAGCTTAGTCACTGGAACAAGACTTGGCTTGGCACAGTGGATCTCGGCTTTCAGCTCCCCAAAGAGAGCCGCTCATCAGCTTTTTGGTTACAGAGAGGGAGTGAGTTTCAGAGTGTGTGAGAGAAGTGATGAATTCAGCTAGTTTTTAAAGGAAGGTGTACTGTAACTTTTGACAGTAACTTTCAGTAACCGAACCAGCATCCGCTTAAAGAATCATTATTTTGCCAATCAAAGTTGCGATTCATTGAATTATAGGAGTCTACAAAGATCATTTAAAGTCTGATTTACACTTTTGTTATCAGAGGAAGTACAGGGCTGATCAAAAAATTAAGCCATTTCCGCATAAATGTAGTTTGCAGCTGGGTTCCTGCATCTTTGTTAAATCGGTCATAAAGGATGTCTTTGGTATTTTAAGTTATTTCTTCACATGCATTTGCTATGTGAAAATTGTGTTTGAACAGGGGTCTCAAACATGCGGCCCCTGAAACAATTATCTGCTTTCCACAACAACTTACTTGAACTGCCGAAATCTACCACTAGAATCCATTTTACTTTGCAGCATTTTCCTCACAATACTGTTTCCAGTCCAACGATTAGAATTAAAATACCATTCTTCTTACCTCAGCATTCGGTGTTGTTACTTCCAGCGACGTCATTTAAACATAAACAGTCTATGTAAACAACGTTTGCAAATTACTTTGTATAGTTCTTGCTGTTAATTGTACGCCACATTGTTGATTAAAGTCATTAATGTCGTCTTCGTCATTGAAAAAGCACAAGATTGCTGACAAAAAACGAATATTCTAGGATAAATGGGGAAAATTTATATTTTGTCATGGAGGTCGGAGACAGAGCCCAGTGTTTCATTTGTTTGCAGTTTATCTTTGTGTTTAAGGAGTACAATGTGCGTCAAGAACAGTAAGGTGCATTGTCTGGCAAACTGCACGAGGAAAAGGTTCAGCAACTGAAAGCATCAATTACAAAACAGCAAACCTTTTTCTCAAATGTTAGTAAGTCAGTTGATGATTCTGTAAAAGTGAATTTTGTCCTCTGTAATATGATAGCAAAATCTTTGCGACCGTTCACTGAAGGCCAGTTCATAAAAGATTGTTTTATAAAGGTATGTGAAATTACTTGTCCGGACAAAAAGAAACTGTTTGAAGGCGTAAGTTTGTCCAAAAATACTGTTGCTAGCAGAATTACTGAATCAGCTAGTAACATTCATCAGCTACTGATTACAGCAGCACAGGGTTTTGAAGCATATTTCATAGCGATTCACGAGAGTACTGGTGTAACAGATACTTCATACTGTGCTGTGTTCATTCATGGGGTTGATGAAAACCTAAACGTAACTGAAGAATTATTATATTTATTACTTATGAAAAGCTCAACGACTGGTCGTGACATTTTTCAAGATTTGGAAGGCTGCATTAACAGAGCAGGACTGCCATGGGGTAAACTTGTGTCTGTGGCAACAGATGGTGCACCAGCAATGTATTCTGAAAATGTTGGTGTTGTGGTAATATTGGAAGCAAAACGAAACCACCTTTTTTGTCTGGGCCTTTTACTGCCGTACACTGCATTCTGCATTAGGAAGCGCAGTGTGGCAAAAGTCTACAAATGAAAGAAGTTATGGACATTGTTGTTAAGATGGTTAATTTTATATGAGCAAGAGGTCTCAACCACAGGCAGTTCACTTCATTCTTGTCTGATATGGGCACTGAATATGGAGAGTTGCTGTATTATACTGAAGCCAGATGGTTGAGTCAGTGAAATGTGTTGAAGAGATTTTTTTGCCTTAAGGCAGGAGATCGCACTTTTTATGGGACTGAAAGATAAAGACATTTGCCAGCTGTCTGATCCATCTTTTCTATGAAATTTAGTGTTTCTTACAGATGTCATGGAACACCTCAGCGTAGTCAACTTGAGGCTCCATCATCATTATTACCTGCTTTGGACCCTGAACGATAGTGTCAAATCATTCGCATGTAAGCTGTCTTTGTGGGCCAAACAGTTGCAGTCTGGCAATTTGACTCATTTCTCAGCTATGCAGTCGTCGGTATTACTCATATATAATTTCTCAATTACTTGAAGAGTTTGATTGACGTTTTGAGGAGTTCCAGGCTCAATTTGCACTCTTGTGACTCCGTTTATGGTGAATGTTGCTTGCGTTTTGGAAGATTTACAGATGAAGATTGTGGACTAGATGAGCATCTGCACGCAACAATGCAATTGGCTACTGCTTTTTTTTTGCTTTTTTTTTTTTTAAACAGTAGGTGGAGTGCCAATCCTGCCACCAGCCCCCATGTTTTCCCTGCAAGTTGGAGGACATTTTTGCAGGGCTGGATACAGGTTAACGTCATACCCATCACGAAGCAATTTCAGGTTAAGGGCCTTGCTCAAGGGTCTAGCGGAGTGGAAACACTTCTGGCATTTACAGAATTCGAACTAGCAACTTTCTGGTTGCCAGCGTAGACCCCTTCCCTCAGAGACACCACTCTACCCTCATTGTGTTACACTGAGTTGTATATTTAAAGTTAATGAGTGAATCATTGCACTGATATTTATTTGTTCATTTTGCATTTACTGTAAAAATATGGACAGTTGTGTGGAACATGGCCATCGAATTTTTAGAATTTTCCTAAAATTCTGTTCTATAGATTTTTTTCTTTTTAAGCCAATCCTATTTTTTTCCATGCGTTTTTCCTTGACCACTTTGCAGCTTTTGTATAGCTCAGTCTCGTTGTAGTTACTGAGGTACTGTAGTAAATGAATCTATACAATGCATTGTGCTATGAGCACCATGGCATAAAACAAAATCAAGACAAAATAGACATATTATAGACAGAAGGAGTTTGGTATGGATATATTCTGTATTGCATTGTCACCCATCTGTTTTTTTTTTTGTTTTTTTTTTCCATACATCCTTTCATTTGCAGAAACCATTTAATCAACTTTTATATTTGTGTGCTTCATGTGCCTTTCATGCATAGCAAACTCTGGGAAATGTGTCGGCACATCAGAGGACACACTTATATCAGCAAAATTTAGAGTTTATGGTTAACCTTGAATGTATATCTTTGGCATGTGGGAGAAAAACCAGAGTAACTGAATGAAAACGTTGCTCAACGAAGGAAAGAAAATTCAAATTGCAGCCAGTTAGTGACTGGACAATGTTTTAAATCCAGGCTATACCCTGACTGGTGTGTATTTTATGTGTTGTTTGTCTATGTATAAAGCAATGTGTCATCTCGGTGTGCTCCATTTTGTAACACCTTTTATCACATTCCAATCCTAAAACTATATCCCTAGAGTTTGTGTTGGAATACTAATTACAGTGTTGTGCATAATACAAAAAGTTACTATTGGTCGTATCCAATACTATTGGTCGTATATGGCCAAAAGAAAATATATATATATATATGTTGACTGTTTGGTTATAGTAAGCACATTGCATCTGTAGTAAGCTATACTTTACAAATGAAATATCCAGCATACATGTATTTACTGTCTGCACATAAGGTAGTTATTATGGGATTATAAATTAACAGCTCAATAAGAACACGTAGATAATATTTGGAAATATTCTTCACTTTCCTGATTTATGTTACACATCACTTACTAAACATGCAAACAGCGGATGCTAGATTGGCCCTGTGTAGATGTATAGATGTGTGCATGAGTTCACTCTGCAGTTTACTGGTACCATCTAATAGGCATTGGCCCCACGTGATCCTATACTTCATTAAGTTGGTTGACTTGAGTATATTTGTTGGACCACTGACCCATGTGCACACAACATTTTGGAGAAACTGGAAAATGACGACAACCTTAATCAAACAGGGTAATGGAGCCAAACCTGCTAAATAATGACTTGCACACATAACAATTCATATTATTGAGCCATTATTCTAATGTGTGATGATGTGACAAATATATTACATCTCAAAAATGATTAATATGATGTACGACTCTGTTTTAGTCCCCATTTAAAAGGGCCAGTGATACATATTTGAACTGAAGAATTTATATTTTTTTGGTAGTTTATATCGACTACTTGTTGTTTCTCAGGGAACTGGCCCACAGGACAGGAATATCTCTGTCAAGCTTCACTTCATCATGCCAGCTGTGCTGGAAAGTATTAACCGAACCCACGAGGCACTGCATCCACATCATTACATGTGCCAGGTGCTCAGAGGATGGTGCCTTGCACCTTTCACTGACCCCCAGAGCACAGTGGAGAGGTGCTATAATGCCGCATGCGATCTTGCATTCTCAGGTGTGGAACATAGCCAGATACTCATGAATGAAGGTGGTGGTGTCTTGATCCATCAATAGGTAGGTAGTAGGGCTCTGTTGGCCAGTTAAGTTCTGCAGCATCATGATTGTATATGTATGAAGTTGATTAACATGCTCCACATATCAATGTTTGAGAGTGGCATTCGAGGTGCAATAATGTACGCATATTTACAAGGTGATTACGGTACATTGTGTAGAAATGTATGTATGGAATGTTTTATAAACCTAATTTTTTTTTGCATACACATTATCCAGTTTTTTTTTTTTTGTTTTTTTTGCCATGTGCGTATTTTCATGCATGAATACATTCAAAGTTTTGTAAATATATACACTCAATGTCTGAACACACACCATAATGACTAAAAAGAGAGGAGAAAAAACAAAACTTCTGAGTTGTTGGTTACTGTCAAGGTGAGACACTATGCCATTGGTATATAGGAGTTCCAGTAGTGTTTGAGACATTTCAGATGTTAATTTCGTTGTCTGAAAGTACTTAGTGTCAGAGAGATGATGTGCCACATTGTTTATAATGATTTTAAGCTTTGTTTTCATTCTCTCTTTTGCAGTTACAGTATATACTTGTGGATAAATTCCCCCATGGATAAGTTGGGACTCTATTTTACTGTATACAGTGGAACCTCGGATCACGACCGTAATTCGTTCCAAAACTCTGGTCATAACCCGATTTGGTCATGACCCGAAGTAATTTCCCCCATAGGATTGTATGTAAATACAGTTAATCCGTTCCAGACCGTACAATCTGTATGTAAATGTTTTTCTTTAAATATTTTTAAGCACACATATAATTAACTATACCACAGAATGCACAGCGTAGTAGTAAACTAAATGTAAAAACATTGAATAACACTGAGAGAACCTTGAACAACAGAGAAAACTAACACTGCAAGAGTTCGCTCTATAGCGTTACGAAGCGCTCGCTAAAAACACTTTTTTTAATGAGTTTTAAGCACAGGGAAAAACATGAACATTTGAAAAATCCATAATTTAATAAACAACCAAGAAAAGTAACATTGCAACAATGCATGCAACGAACCGATCGCTGTAAACAGAAGTGAAGCGGAGGTTAAAATCCAATAGAAAAAAGTCTTCATTAAATACAACAAGGTTAAAACAATGCTCGAATCATTCTCTTTAAAAACAAGCCTGGTGCATTCTTTAACTGCCTTCTCGGCCTTATGTGGCCAGCCCCCCCCACTCTCTCTCTCTCTCTCTCTCTCTCTCTCTCTCTCTCTCTCTTGTTCGCTTCACAGGGAATGCACAGGGAGAGACTGAACACGTGCAGAAATCATCAGCATGCACAAACCGAAAGGGAAACTGGCTTGTTCATATACCGAGTGTGTGGTCATGAACAGATGCAAAAGTTTGGCGAACTTTTTGGTCGCAACCCGATTTGTACGTGTTCAGAGACGTTCGTGAACCGAGGTTCCACTGTAATTTCAGATTTTTTATAATGTTGATCATATAAATCGAATGCGGAAAACTCATGCTATTGGTCCAAGAGATTACGATAATCTGAGAGAGTAACCATGGAGCACACTGCCTTTTTTTTTCTATGTGGGTGCGGCAATGCGCTGTATCAGCGCATACTCCTAACCTCTCTCTCTCTCTCTCTGTAATGCCTATGTGACCACACAGTAATACCCGAACTATTCCGAAGCAATGTTTGCACTGATTTGTGTTTTTTGTATCTCACACCCTCATATAGGGGTGGGCGGTATGACCAAAATTCTATATCACGGTATTTTTCTAAATTATCCTGGTTTCACGGTATTCGACGGTATTTTTTTCCCCATGTATGAGTGGATGTTAACCACATTTTCCACTGCAATTACTGGCTAAGAATAACCTATTCCACTGTCAAGAGTATTGTACATTGTACAAAAAAAAAACATTTTAATATGCACACAAGTATTAATACAGATTTGCATTGCCCCATAAAGTGATAGTTTTCAAGGGGGTGGCACTAATGAAGAGAAGGTATCACATTGCATGACAGATGCAGTCAAAATATAGAACCTTTTTATTGAACAAATTTTGCAAAAATTGAAACTATAATTTTGACAACATATTTTCAACCATACAAAGAGGCATTTAGACTTAGTAAAATATCCAGAAGTGCTTGTCAAAAGTTGTATTGCACTGAATATGTCTTAGAAAAGGAATAAATAGTAAATATTTTTTGTAAACCAACTACACTTTCTGTTAATGTTAACAATCTCTGTCCACTGACATGTTAGTGACTTTTTAAACAACTTTATCATCATTAAACTGCATAATATTTAAACTAATAAATAATAACAATAAAATAAATAATAGTATTATTACTGATAGTTGCACTATTACTTCAAGACTTCAAGCCCAGGTGCATTACACAGTATTCATCAAATTAAAATAAAATAAAACAAGTGCAACTTGGTGATGACATCTTTACCAACTGAACCATCATTTAGGCAAACTGCATTAATATGGACCTTGCTTCAAGCTAAGCTATTATGCAGAAATAATAAACCTGCAACTTGCATTTATAATGCTATTTGTGGTATAGCCCTACGGAATCATATTAGGGCCACGGTGAAGAAAAAAACAAACTATATGTCGAGAATAAAGTCGACATTTCCACTTTATTCTCATAGTTTACTTCATAATTAAAGTAGAATGTCGTAAGCTAAACTTCTTCCTAAAATCAATGTTTAATTTACTAGATTTTGTCAAATCCTGTCATAAATTAATGCAGCACATTAAATGCTTTGTGTTGCGTTCCCCGACCCAGTTGTTAATCACTACGCTTGTTAAACTGACTTCCTCCGCACTAAGAGGAGACAGCGATCACCATACAGAATCCATTCACTTCATGATATTCCTGCTTTCTGAAAATTTAGAATGCTAAGATAAATACTTGATATCATTTTCATGATGAAATGCATTAAAGCAGGTATTACACATGCACGGTAGTGAGGCCGTAGTTCTGCTCCCTCGCAGTAAGGGGTCCCCAGGTGTATGTTCATTGTAGAGAACTTTATGGCAGGTGTGATGAAGCTCCAGAAAACTGGATGTATGAATGGCTATCGCACAAGTTTAACTTAAATATTGTGTAAATGTTGGGTTTGTGATCTGGTGGTCGGAGACACGAACACAGAATTCAATGCATGTTCTTCTGAGCGGGTTGTCTTTATTGCATGCATGCTGTCTCTATCTGACGTACCAAAACCCCAGTTCCTATCCTTCCTTTTTCTTTCACCACATAACCAATCACCACACGATAAACATCTTTGTGAAATTAAAACTAGTTATAAACTTAGCCCACGGAGTGTTCAGAACTTTAAAAATATCTTCGTTATAAATTTTTAATTATGCCATCCATTCAGAGTTGCGCCCATCTCTGAACGAGCCGCCAGCACATCGCAGGATGAATACAAGCAAAATAGCATAACAAAACCCCACATCCTACATGACTTTGAAAGGAAACTGAAGCACGCCGAGTAATAAAGTATCTATCTATCTATCTATCTATCTAAACCCACCAGAAAAACATGCAAATGCAAGGCAGACACGCCGCCGTGCCCCCATATGATTAATGCATGCTTTAATGCATTTCACCATGAAAATTATATTAAGTATTTATCTTAGCATTCTAAATGTTCAGAGAGCAGGAAGATCATGAAGTGAATGTATTCTGTGCGGCGATCGCTGCCGGCGCCTCCTCTTAGTGCAAGAAGAAGTCAGTTTAAGAATCTCAGAGAACACTTAACACAAAGCATTTAATGTGCTATATAACTTATGACAGGGTTTGAGAAAATCTAGTAAATTAAATATTCATTTTACGATGAAGTTTAGTTTACGATGTTCTACTTTAATGACAAATTACGAGAATAAAGTCAACATTTCGACTTTAATCTTGACATAAACGGCGAGAATAAAGTAGAAATGTCGGGAATAAAGTCAACATGTCGTCACACTATTACACAGTACCCAGGTACATTACACTGTATTGAAAACAAATACTGCAAGCCAAGTTGTACTTGTTTTATTATCCAGTAGTATAGAAACAGTATTTACACATCTGACCTTTTAAAACTAAAGTATCTCCAGGCGACGGACTTGACTCCTTTTTTTTCTGCAAAAGTTCTTCTGTGTCATCATGTTCAACTTTATTGTCGGCTTCAGTTTCAGAATGTTCTCTGTCCATTTTCACCACGCAATACCTACGCTTCCGCTACCTATTTGGTGGTGTAGCAGTGAAAAAGAGCCCCCGCGCAACAAATCTGTGTTTAGCGGTGTAGCACTGAAAAAGGTCCCCACTTGAACAGTTTCCCGCTGCGCCACGTTCCGAACGTCGTTTAGGCAATTTAAACCGGTGTTGCGGTATAAGAAAAATCCATATCATAAAAAAAATAAACGGTTTTCGGTATGAACCGGAATACCGCCCAGCACTACCCTCATACACCTTTATCATAAGAGCATCCCTTATCTACGATGGAGCGTTCGATCAGAAGAAAATATGAAGCTGGTTTTAAATTAAATGTCGTTGAAGTAGCGAAAGAAATTGGTAACTGTGCTGCTGCAACAAAATTCGATGTGTCTGAGAAACTGATGTGAGATTGGAGGAGGCAAGGAGATAAAAAAATTAAGTGTCGCACTTTTGAACGGGCGTATAAGTCGGGGTCTGATTTTTATGATCGATTTTTCGTGTTTCAAGACCCGACGTTTACGTGAGTATATACGGTACCTCCAGGAGGTCAAGATCGTGTCCCATAATTGAGCCTGCCTTTTTAATTAATATGTTGATCCCATTTGCTTTCTTTGAAGTGATGTTACCAGCACAGCCCACCACAGCATAAAAAAATTGCACTAGCCATTACAAAGTTATAGAATACGTAATGGATGTCACTACTCACATTAAAGGAGTACAGTATCTTAAGAAAAAGTGTCTGTTCTGCTCTGTTTTATATTTTCTTCCTGTGTTATGAGACCAGTCCAGCCTGTCATTGATGTGGACTCCCTAGTATTTTTAGTAGTGCACCACTACCACATTCACTTCCTGAATAGTGATAGGATATTGAAGCTTTTAGGTTCAGTGAAAGTCAAAATTACCAGATCCTTGGTTTTGTTAATGCAGACAATTCCTTTTGTACCAAGAAGCAAAGTCCTATACCTCACTCCTATACTCTGTTTCATCCAACTTGTCGAAACACATTAGTGCAGAATCCTCAGAAAATTTCTGCAAGTAACATGATGTGGTGTTATAGTGATCCCCCGCCTATCGCGGAAGTTACATTCCAGACCCATCGCGATAGATGAAAATCCGCGATATAGAAAGACCACATTTTTTTTATAGTTTAAGCCTTAAAATACCCCTCCCACACGCTTTAAACACATGTTAACTTATTAAAACACACTTTGGATACACATATGATACACGGATGTTGGGCTAAAGATATGAGTAACATAATAATAATCATCATCAGTTTTACCTTTTCCTGTATGGTCAAGGTCTTCCTCTGGTGCTTAGCCTCACTGCTACCAGAAGGCTTACAAGATGCAGGACGCTTGGGAGCCATTGTAGGGCTTAAAACAAACAAAAAGCTCACAAAAGTTTGCTCACAAAAGTTGGACTACAAGCAAGGTATGCAATACACGATTACACCACGTTAGCAGCAGCTAATCAGAGCCCAAGAGAATAAAATCAGCCCTGATTGGTTGAGTCTCCTCTTTCAGCCAATAACGGGCTTTGTAAGAAATCATCTGGGTGCTGTAGCGCAAAACTCTTCGTCTGCTGAAAACCGTATGCTTTGTTATGAATTGGCTGCAAAGTACACTACAGGTAGGATGTACTTATTGAATTTTTCCGCAATATCACGGGGGCACGATAGCTGAACCGCGACAGAGGGATTACTGTATATTTATAGTTCAAGGTCTACAGAGTTAAGAGAAAGGAGACCTAACTGTTCCCTGTAGTGCTTCTGTGTTGCTCACACCTATTGAGAGACACAGTCCCTTAGACTCACAAACTGAAGTCTGCCTGGCGGATAGTCCAGGACACCACAGGCTTATCCACCTGCAAATCCCAAAGCTTACCCCTTGACAGGGATGGTTGGAGGCATTGCAGAGATCCAAAAGTGTTTTCCTCGCAGTGCTGCCATCATTGTCCAGATAGGAATAAGCCTTGTTGAGCACACAAATAATTGTATCTTCTCAGTGGGCTCAGGTGGTTTTACTCAATTGGACTTCTGTTGTCCTGGACTAGACTCTTAAAGGTCTTCATGAAGTGGATAAGGGATGTCAAATATACGAAAATTTGTGTTGGAATAATTACTAATAGAATTTATTCAAACATAGTTCTAAGTGCTATTACATATACATTTGTACTTAAAGTGCCTTTGTATGCTTCTTTATTTATTTTTTTATATAATTTTATTGATTTTACTGTAATCATCATTCCATACAAATAGATCAATTTTTACAAAAAAATAGGATTGAAAAACAAATCAATCCCCACCCCTGAGAAAGAGAGCATGGCCAACGGACTAAAACTTAAAAACAGTAAAAATAAATAAATTGATGAGTTTATTAGGTGAATACAGATAAATGGAGAAGAAAAAGAAATGGGAAGAGAATCTACTTCCTCAGTGCTTTAAGAGCTTATTCTAAAATATTATTGATTAGATCCTGCCAGGTTTTGAAAAAGTTCTGCACAGATCCTCTAAGCGAGAATTTGATTTTTTCCAATTTCAAATAATATAAAACATCAGTTACCCACTGACTTAAAAGAGGAGAGTTAGGATTCTTCCAGATTAGCAAAATAAGTCTGCATGCCAATAGTGTAGTGAAGGCAATCACAGTTTGTCCTTCTCCACTTTAAGCCCATCTGGAAGAACACCTAACACAGCTGTTAGTGGATTAGGAGGGATTGTGACACCAAGGCTGTCTGAAAGGCACTTAAAAATTTTTGTCCAGAATGATGTTAATTTGGTACATGTCCAAAGCATGTGACCCTGTGAGGCTGAAGCTTGATTGCAGCATTCACAGGTTGGATCTTGCCCTGCAAACATTTTGGACAATTTCAAGTGAGACAGATGTGCTGGATATATAATTTTGAGTTGAATAATTGTATACTTTGCGCATATGGAGCTCAAATGAATTCTCTGCATTGCTACCTTCCACTCCTTTTCTGAGATGTTGAGTGAGAGATCCTTTTCCCATTGTCCTCTTGGATCTTTTAAAGGGAGGGACTGTAAAATATTTTTATATATTGCAGAAATGCTGTCTAAGTCCTCGAGACTAAGCAATATTTTTTCCAGCATAGAGGAAGGTGGGAGATGGGGAAAATTGGGCAGGTTCTTTTTGACAAAGTTTCTAATTTGAAGATAGCGAAAGAAATGTTTTGCTGGAAAATTAAATTTGGAATGTAATTGTTCATAGGATGCTAAGATGTTGTCTATATAAAGATCTCTAAGCAATTTAATCCCAAATGTTTTCCAGATGCACATGTTTGCGAGTGTTGAAAAAGGTGGTTCTCATACAGAGGTGCCACAGATAAAAGATTCTAAATCTTAAAATGCTTTCTACATTGGTTCCATATTCTGAGTGAGTGAAGCACAATTGGGTTATTAGTATATTGGTGATAACTTGCATTTATTGGGGCACAAAGCAGGGAATATAAAGAAGTACTGCAGGATTTTATTTCTATTGCGGGCCAAGCCTGTGTATTTTCATCTTTTTGTGTCCAGGTTTTTATAGCTTCTGTGTTTGTTGTCCGGTAGTAAAACTGAAAGTTAGGTAGAGCCATGCCACCTTCTGTCTTAGGTCTTTGTAGAGTCGCTCTTTGGATACGTGGATATTTTAGGTTCCAAATAAATGGAAGTTATGGTTGAATCTAATTGCTTAAAGAATGATTTATTGATGTATATTGGAATGTTTTGAAATAAAAAAGAGAAGCTTAGGAAAGATATTCATCTTAACAACATTAATTCTAGAGTGAGATGGGGGGTTGACCATCTATGCAAGTCTTGCTTAATTTTTTCCATACAGACGTCGAAATTTTGTTGATAAAGAGCTTTATGTTTACTTGTGATATTTACCCCTAGGTATTTAAACTGGACACCTTCTCTTTTATTATTACAGATCAATCTAATATTGTATGCTTGAGAATTCACTGGAAAGAGCACACTTTTATTCAAATTAATTTTGAGACCAGAGATCTTTTGAAGTTCTGTAAGTGCTGTTAAGACTGCAGGCACAGTATTTTGTGGGTCTGATATATACAAAACCATATCATCTGCATATAGAGGAGTTTTCTGTTCAAGTCCTTCTCTGATAATCCGCTTTATCTGATAAGCATTTCGACAGTGAACTGCCAGAGGTTCAATGGCGATAGCAAATAGCAGTGGTGACAAGGGGCATCCTTGTGGTACCATGTTCTAGTTTGAAGTAGTCTGAGCAAATGTTGTTAATACAAACTGAAGCTTCTGGATTGGTATACAGTAGTTTGATCCATGCACAAATATTCGGGCCAAACACAAATTTCTCTAATGTAGTGAAAAGTTAGTTCCATTTAATCATATCAAATGCTTTTTCTGCATCCAATGATAATATCATCTCCAGGGTGTTTGACTTTGCAGATGAATATATTACATTAAACAGGCGTCGAAGATTGGAAGCTAAGTTTCGGCCTTTAATAAATCCAGTTTGATCTTGTGATATTACCGAAGGCAGCACTTTCTCCATCCTTCTAGCTAGGACTTTGGAGAGTATCTTAACATCATTATTCAGAAGTGAAATTGGTCTGTATGGTACACGTTGTAATAAGTCCTTGTTTTGTTTAGGAAAGACGGTGATTAATGCTTGTCGAAAAGTTTGAGCTAGAATTTGATTGTCTCTAGCTTCTGTAAAAGTTGCTAATAAGAGGAGAGCTAGCTAAGTGGAGAATTTCTTATAAAATTCGACAGGGTAGCCATCTGGGCCTGCTGCTTTCTCACTCTGAAAGGACTTTATAGCATCTAGTAATTCTGATAGCACCAGAGGTCTATCCAATTCCTCTGCAATAAAATTATCTATTTGTGGTATCTGTAATGTATCCAGAAATGCATTAGATTGTGTGTTGTTTTCTTTGAACTCGGTAGAATATAAGGATTTATAGTAGTAATTATAGTAATAATGTGTGCATTATATTTTTATGGTCAATGATTTTATCTCCATTCATGTTGGTGATTGCTGGGATTGTATTGCGAACTTCTTGCTTGTGGATTTGTTGAGCTAAGAGCTTATTAGCTTTCTCTCCGTGTTCATAGTAATGATGTCTTGATTTAAAAATGAGTTGTTCAGTTTCTTTGGTTGTTAAGAGGCTGAGCTCTGAATGCAGAGCCTGTATTTTCCTATGAAAAACTTCACTTGGACACCTGGCATGTTCTTGATCTATTCTAGTAATTTCACTGGTTAGCTCCGATACCTTCTTGGTCTCTAATTTATTCTCTGGGAAAGATATGAAATAATCTGTCCTCTTAAGAAGGCCTTTACAGTTTCCCAGAGTATTCCTGCAGAGACCTCTGAGGATGTATTTGTCTCTAGGAAGAAACTGATTTGTTTTCATATAAATCCTGCACAGTTCTCATCTGCTAATAGAAGTGGGTTAAGACGCCATCTGTGAGATGAGTATGTGGGGCATAATGATTTCATCTCCAAGATCAGATGGGCATGGTCAGAAATAACAATAGCATCGTACTTGCAAGATTTAATTGCAGGCAAGAAATTATTATCTATAAAGAAATAAACAATTCTTGAGTAGCAATGATGCACTGGTGAGTAGAAGGAATATGTTCTTGAGTTTGGGTTTAGAAATCTCCAGGGGTCTGATAAGTTGTGGTCAGTTAAAAACTGTGAAATTGTCTTTGCAGTGTTAGGTCTCCTGTCACAGGGGGGATGATATCTATCTAAGAGTGGATTTAAAACACAATTAAAGTCCCCAGCCATTATAATTTCACATTGGGAATAAATGCAAATACATTTCGCATGAATTCCCTATCATCGACATTGGGTGCATAAACATTTATCAAAATCACTTTACAGTTAAATAAGTTGCCCATGACAATCACATATCTCCCTTCAGGATCAGATACTACATCTGATGCTACAAATGAGACTGTTCTATGTATAATAATTCCCACACCTCTAGTTTTCTTTGTAAAGCTGAAATGGAACATTTGGCCAGTCCAGTCTTTTTGCAGCCGGAACTGATCTTTGCTTAATAAGTGGGTCCCCTATGAAAATTACTATTTTAGCGTTTAGACCTGTTAGGTGAGAGAATACTTTCTCTTTAATTCGTGATTCAGGCCTTTTAACATTCCAGCTCACAAAGTTAACTGTCCCATCATGGAGACATTGATTATGAATTTTTGATGTCATTTTGTAGTCTTAACTGGAAGTGAGACAGCTTTAACCTTAATTTCCAGTTTTCCCATGAGTTATTGCCATGCAGCCTATTGTTACATTGGAAGTTATAATTATAAGGATTAAAAGGATAGATTAGATATAGCTTGCTCTCTTTGTCTCCCCCCCCTTATCCCCCCACCCCCCCATTTTGCCTCCCCACGTGTGACTGGACCCCCCTTCACAAAGTCTCAGTCCTCTGACATACCTGGAGACAGAGCATGTCCAAAACAAAACAAGCCCCCCAGCAGCGGCATTTGAGGATTAAAGAGTAGAGATATCTATTGCCGATAAAGTCTAAATACTATAAGCATAAAATATAATCATCAACAGTCTTGAAATATTAAGACAGTAAACCCAGGGAATGGTGTTAAAAAGTGGCACTGGATAAGCATAGTAAACCCTAATGCAATAATAACAATAACAATAAACCAAGGGTATGATGTTAAACAGTCTCCTTTAGAATAGTTAAAAACCAAAAAAAGAAAAGAAAGAACTACTTTAATTTCTTCCACACATACACTTGTAATTAAAACATAAACAAAAAATGGCCAAGAAGAAAAAAGGATGTATAATTATGGTACCCGTATCATTGCAAGCAGATCAGACAGCAGGTAATATCTTCTTGCAATTTAATTTCCTTCAGTTCGGACAAATCGTTTTGGCTTTCATGCACACAGATGAAGTGGCAATCCCCGTTACAGCCGATGCTTCCGGCTCGCGAGTAGATGAATGCGTGAACTGCAAGGCCGTTTCCAGTTTCAAGTGATCTTCTGGAATCGGCGAGCTATCGTGACATGCATCACTTGCACCGTCGCTCCCATTTTCGCTCTCGACTGGAGATGATGCAGTGGAACAGGGTCCTGGGAAGTCTGTGCTTTTGCCTGCCTGTTCCAGGTCAGTCTCTGAAAGGCCGTACCTTGCACTTGCACTTGGGCCTGATGCCTGTCTAGACTTGGATGTAGCTTTAGGTTTCTTTTCCGTTTCTTTCTGACCCCCTTTCTTGGTACTCATGTTTATATACTGTAGTCGAAACTCCTTTGGTTAGGTAAATACAGGATACCTCGGGATAATAAGAAATAAGAGAAAAAATAAAACTGCTGCAATGGAGCTCCGCTTCAGATGTCCATCACCCGTAATGGATGAAACCAACTCCCTCTATGCTTTATTATTATTATTTTTTCTTTTGCATATGTGCCCATCTATATATGTAGATATTGAGAATATTTGTGTTTCACACATACAGTTACTGAATGTTGCATTGTAATCTAGTAATTTCTCTCTTTTTTTTTTTTTTTTTGGTTAGGCAAACACTTTCATTAATAGCAACCTAAAAATTCTACTGCTAATGAAAAAAAATTTAAAAGAAATTAACACAGCAACATTTGAATGCAAGCATAGGTTAAAATTGTTTGTTTTATTTTTTTAAAGCGGCTTGTGGAAGATTGATAAAGCGTGTGGAGCAGCCCGATTGATAAGTTTGTAGAACTGCGTGTCAATCGAGTGCTACGGCAGGGGTCCATTGATCAAAGAATAACATGATTAAATTTTACGGATTAATTTTTCCCCAATACAGATTCAGTAAAAATATAACACATGTACTGTATGCTTAATACTTGCTTTTCATTGACATTAAAAATGCTCTTTAAAATGTAGACATTTAAGCTGTAAAAGGAAAATGGAAATATACCACTTATTTCCCATTGTGTTTAATGAGAAAGGAAACCAGCTTTTGTTTCTTACTGAATGCTTAATGGATTTAATGTAAAACAACAGCAGATTAGGGATTACACATTCAGGAATGAAACAGAGCAGGATCAGAAGCAACTTTTAGGGTTCTGGAGAAGTGTTTAAAATAAGTTGTTAGTAAACCCGCTAAAAAAACAAAAATGACAATACAAGCTACAATTTTAAAAATTATAATAACACAGATTGTGAAATTTGATCCGACAACCCTGATTTGGGATGCAAATGCCACAGATCTGTAGTCATTATGTAAAGAGGCAACTGTCTTCCATAGTGGTGGCATGTTTTGTAGCCTTAGGACAGACTGAATAGGTAACGAACAACACAACAAAGTTGGTCAGCACAGGAATTAAGGACTGACTCCATCTGGTTGAGTGTCTTTAACTGTGTGAAGATTTCTCAGATGTTTCCTCACCTGGTCATCAGTTCTGGAGAGCCCATACCGATGATCAGTGGTGGACTCATCATTGTCCAAAGCAGTTGAAGTGGTAGTAGGTGTTGATATAGTAGGGTGATATGGGAGAACTGGTCATTGGAAGAAGGTGGTGGTTGTGGAATGTGGGAAAATCTATTAAAAATTGGTTCAGGGCATTAGTCTTGTCCACATTCACTTTTAGCACCAGCACCCTGGTTCGCTCCAGTAATTATGCCCATTTCCTTCAAAACATTCTTCATGTTAATTAGAATCGCTTTGTTTTCTATTTTAGCTCTGTAAGCTTTTGTCTTTCACCCTGCTTTTTCTTCAGTCCTCGCTGTAAGGTCTTTAGAGCCTCTTTGTCAACAGACTTGAATGATCTCTTCGGATTCTCATTCATTGGGACTATTAGATTGAAATTAATCATTTGAGCATAATTGAAATATAAAAATATAATTTGCAGGGGAAAAAACTGAAAATCAAATGTGTAAGAACAATGATTTTCTTTATTTTAATTCGATATTTCAGCTCTTGTTTTTTTTTTTTTTTTCCATTCTTTTTAGGATCTGCCTTTTCTATTTTTGATTCGCTTGTATCATCATAAATAAAACAGGCTGCCTAGCTCCAAAAAAAAAGCCCCCACCCGACCTGGACCATTTTTGGGTGCTGTTTCTACTCTACAGCTCTCCTCCATTGTTTCATGATGGTTGTACAGGAATAATATTTTTAACACCTCTTCTGCTCCCATACTCTTGTACTGTCTGTCTTGTTACTGTTGTAATAATCTCAAAGAGAGTCTTTTTTTTCACAAAATCGACTGTATTCATACATTTAATACATAAAGAAAGCAGAAGAATTCTATACTAAAATAGATTAAATTTCTCAATAAAAACAAACACCTCAGAGCTCCTTACAGAATAATATATTTGAGTTAAAATAGCTTCCAATTGTGAACAAATGCTTCTCGTTATGTCTGGAGGTCTACAATTTTGTAATGTTATAAATGTAAAAGCCAGGCTTTTAAAGGGAACTTATCCAGAAATGTTAATTTGACCATATTAAATATGCCAATGGACTGATGGTAGCTTATTTCTTTTCTGTTTTAACAGTAATAGAAAAATGACCACCATATATTTAAATTTCATTTTGTCTATGTAGTACATTTAAAATCGCCATTTTGACGAGCTCTTTCAAAAGTAACTACAGTGTCTTTATCTGTCACAGCCATCCTGCAGTTTCATTTTAGATGTAGCTTCGTGAAGAGAAAAAAAAAATGATCTGCATGTTATTTCTTGATCTCCAGCCTTCGTCTGCAGCATTCAGTACTTACCTGCTCTGTAAAGTATTAAGTCATGTTAAACAGATGCTATCAACACACTATCAGCTGTGTTTTTTTTTGTTTTTTTATAGATTTCTAGTTTTAATTACTTGTTGTGGCAAGATATCATAATAAGGATGCTATCGTTCACCTTAAAATTTTATTCTATGTAGTTTTTTTTTTTTTTTAACTTGGTACTTTAAAAATCAACACTAAAACACATTTTAAATCTACTGATATTTGTGAATTGTGTCAGATTAAAATAATGAGGCAGCACACGCTGATAATTTCAATACGATTTTTTTACATTCAGTTGCTTAATTTGAAAAATACATAATGATTTACAGTGCTTTGGTTTATATAAAAGAGATATTGACAATGACATTATGTTTTCTGGCTTCCAGCAACAAAGAGAAGTATGGCTGACATTAATACGGAAAAAAATGATTTGTGTCTGCTTTTGATGTGTTTGCGCAATTTTTAATCCTGTGCCTTTCTGATGGTGTAGTCCCACTTCAATCATAAAAAAGACTTAAATCAAGCTTAATTAGTATTTATGAGAAATGTATCTTTTATTTGTTTGAAACTAACGTTTTGTATTTTTTTTTAAATTGTGTTATTATTGGTTTGACTTTGATCACATTATCTATATTTGTCCTACTGGGAAAGCTGAATATAAAGATCTGTTCCTTAATGCATGTTGCTACAGCTAAAGGTAATATTACACGTTTGAATGCATTCATCACCATATAACATATATTTGAGTATGTAAGGGTCAGTAGCTTGGGTATTGTGACCATAATCCTGAGCTATGCTCTGCACATGTTCAACTCATGTGATTTCTCTTAATAAGGTTCCCCCCCCCCCCCCAGAGAACTGCTCTGACATGTTTATCTGATTTGTCTTAAGATGTTAACTGCCCACTGAATATTGTTGTGTTCTTTTCTGGAGTTGTCTGGATTTTTGGACAAAATGTATAGTGACAATATGAAAAACACCGTTATCTCACAAAGACAAAGTCAGAAGCCATTGTGTAGGTTTCTAAAGTCTTGTATAGATGACAGTAAAGTTAGCTTTTAATAGCTGGGTTCTTGAGTCAAGCTGCATTGCAGTATGCTTATAATTTACTGAGGTAATGCAAGGAAAGTCATAGTATTTGACCATATTAAACATTCCAGTGCATTTTATTATATAATTTAGTAACTGTTACTTTCAGCATTGTTATGCACTTAATGTCATTTCTAGGATGTTTTGATGGAAAATCTAGTTTGGCTGAACCAAGATCAGAATGCTAGATTGTGTTCCTTTAGCACTGTAACAATGTTGTGTAGATATTTGTCCTGTAGATGGAGACATTGTATGAAACTTTGTCTCTGATACTGCTGTCTCTGCTTGGATTAGACAAGCTAGCTGGTGCATTAAGTTTCTATATTGTTAGTACACAAGGCAGGGATACCTTTGGTTTAGGCCATGAGATGAAAGCCTATCAATGGCTTAGATGGAGGAAAAAAACAAACAGGCAGTCAGCACTGCAGTGCAGAGCAGATGGGAAGAGCAATTTAATTCCGCCACTATAGCTGTCCATAGCAGTGTGTTTGAAGATGTTTTATGTTAATTATTCTACCACTTATGTATTAGATATTTGGAATATGAAATACTACAGTTAAATCATCCTGTGGTAATAAGATACTTAAGAATGACAACAGTTTTCAGAAAACACATTTCATTTCATTTTGTATTTGTTATGCCAAGTATTTTTTATCTATTCTGTGCTTAACACCTAGCTTAGAAAAAAAAATGGAAATTTATTTTGTGTGTTATTTCTTGGGGTTTCTGAAAGTTCCATTTTATCTCCAATTACAGACTAGCAATCAGTAGTTTAGAGTTAAATCATCTACTTCTAAGAAGCAAATATAACCATATGTGTTGTATTTTAAGGACTTGAGAGTGATTTTTATTCTGTATTTTCTTTTGCTTACATAGAAAAAGTAATCCTACTGATAGTTATATATTAGGTAAGTAAAAGAGACAGTAAATGTGTTCATCTGTTTATGTGTGATAATTCAGAAACCACAAAAGCTGGAAATTATTGACTATTTTTTGAGTGGCCATGGGCAGTGCAGTACAAAGTCTAAGAGAAATTAATGCATCTAAAGATAATCAAAGCCACCCAAATACCTGCAGGTGAATTGTAGAAGACGGAGCTTTTCAGTGTTCTTCAGAACTCTTAGGATGTGAGTAGTCTGGGTGGACATATTTAAATGTATACAGCCATGTCATTAAGTATTAGATTTTTAAATGTATATTGGTATTATTTCTGCTTTTATTAATAATGAAAAGTAATAAACAGAACCTTTTTGGCTTTAGTTTATTTCTTGAATTATTTAGGTAGCATCAATTATCACTCTTTTATGTTAGAATTAAACTTTTTTTTTCTTATAATAAAAATAAATATTCTAATTCCAAATAAGAGCATTTTTATATTATTGTATCTTATTTTATGTATGAATATGTTGATGAATTTAACACATGGGCTGTGTTAGGGCTGCTGCCTCGCAGTAAGGAGACCTGGGTTCGCTTCCCGGGTCCTCCCTGTGTGTTCTCCTCGTGTCTGTGTGGGTTTCCTCCCACAGTCCAAAGGCATGCAGGTTAGGTATATTGGCAATTCTACATTGTCCCTAGTGTGTGCTTGATGTGTGTGTGTGCGTGCCCTGTGGTGGGCTGGTGCCCTGCTCGGGGTTTGTTTCCTGCCTTGCACCCTGTGTTGGCTGGGATTGGCTCCAGCAGACCCCCGTGACCCTGTAGTTAGGATATAGCGGGTTGGATAATGGATGGATGGAATTTAACACATATGGTATTAGTGCCAGAATCTGTTGCTACTGCAGTTTTTGACAAAGAGAGTATTTAGTATCCTACATAACATTTGAACTCTCTACAAGAAAAAGAATTACTTAACATGGTTATTCCTGTCCTGAGTATCGTGATACAATATTACACCCAAAATGGGGTCATTATTTGATAGTATTGCCATTTTTTTTCAAAATATTTTGTTTGTAATGTTTTAAGTATTGTGGTTCAGTTCTGCACTATATTGTGACTTATTATTCTACTTACTTGACTGAAGTTGAAAACATAATATACAAAAATGTTAATGTAATACCTCTAAAATAAAAACACTTGATTCAATTCATCCAAGTAAATAATTTTAATTGCAGAAATGGGCTACATGTATTGTAGCAGGTACAAAAAAAATTACAGGTGTTTGAGCCTATCCTGGCAACAGCAGGATCTAGACAGGGGTTGGAATCAATAGTTAAGCTAGCTTAAGTACATACACAAGTTTCTGGAGGTATGATAAAAACCAGAGCAACTCATATGAAATCTTATGTAGTCACAGTAAGAATGTGCTAAATCATCAAACAGTTACATGATTTTTAACCAAGACATTGAATCCGTGAAGCTATAGTACTAATCACTGTGCCATTATGCCATATTTAAAATATATAATTTTAATGTATAAAAATGCGTATTTAAAATTTTGTGGGCTTTGCACATGTATATGTTAGACAAATGAATTGTTTTTAAAATAACTTACTGAACTATCATACATAAGCAAAACTCTTCAGATCTGAAAAATAAAGGTTACGTTTTAATTAACTATTCAGAGAAAACATCTTGTGGTACTCCTCATCTTTTCTTTATTTGTAAATCTCTATAACGTTTTCTTTTTGATGTCCAAGCAAAGTAATGACTGATTTCAGCTGAGGTTTTTTCTCATGTAATCCTGTGTGCACAACATGAAGTTTGAATCCTACAAGTGATAGGCAGCCCTTGTTTGTAGTGTACTGGAGTGCTTGATGTTGATGGTAAACTTCCTCATTCTCAATGTTTAAAAAGTGCATGTTTCTTAGTAAGCTGTTTTCTCTCTTGAATTTGTGATGTGAACCCAAACTTCTTGCTTAAACAGGAACAGAGGCTTTTTTATTTCAATCTTGCAACATTACATACAGTGGTGTGAAAAACTATTTGCCCCCTTCCTGAATTCTTATTCTTTTGCATGTTTGTCACACAAAATGTTTCTGATCATCAAACACATTTAACCATTAGTCAAATATAACACAAGTGCACACAAAATGCAGTTTTTAAATGATGGTGTTTATTATTTAGGGAGAAAAAAAATCCAAACCTACATGGCCCTGTGTGAAAAAGTAATTGCCCCCTTGTTAAAAAATAACCTAACTGTGGTGTATCACACCTGAGTTCAATTTCCGTAGCCACCCCCAGGCCTGATTACTGCCACACCTGTTTCAATCAAGAAATCACTTAAATTGGAGCTGCCTGACACAGAGAAGTAGACCAAAAGCACCTCAAAAGCTAGACATCATGCCAAGATCCAAAGAAATTCAGGAACAAATGAGAACAGAAGTAATTGAGATCTATCAGTCTGGTAAAGGTTATAAAGCCATTTCTAAAGCTTTGGGACTCCAGCGAACCACAGTGAGAGCCATTATCCACAAATGGCAAAAACATGGAACAGTGGTGAACCTTCCCAGGAGTGGCCGGCCGACCAAAATTACCCCAAGAGCGCAGAGACGACTCATCCGAGAGGTCACAAAAGACCCCAGGACAACGTCTAAAGAACTGCAGGCCTCACTTGCCTCAATTAAGGTCAGTGTTCACGACTCCACCATAAGAAAGAGACTGGGCAAAAACGGCCTGCATGGCAGATTTCCAAGACGCAAACCACTGTTAAGCAAAAAGAACATTAGGGCTCGTCTCAATTTTGCTAAGAAACATCTCAATGATTGCCAAGACTTTTGGGAAAATACCTTGTGGACTGATGAGTCAAAAGTTGAACTTTTTGGAAGGCAAATGTCCCGTTACATCTGGCGTAAAAGGAACACAGCATTTCAGAAAAAGAACATCATACCAACAGTAAAATATGGTGGTGGTAGTGTGATGGTCTGGGGTTGTTTTGCTGCTTCAGGACCTGGAAGGCTTGCTGTGATAGATGGAACCATGAATTCTACTGTCTACCAAAAAATCCTGAAAGAGAATGTCCGGCCATCTGTTCGTCAACTCAAGCTGAAGCGATCTTGGGTGCTGCAACAGGACAATGACCCAAAACACACCAGCAAATCCACCTCTGAATGGCTGAAGAAAAACAAAATGAAGACTTTGGAGTGGCCTAGTCAAAGTCCTGACCTGAATCCAATTGAGATGCTATGGCATGACCTTAAAAAGGCGGTTCATGCTAGAAAACCCTCAAATAAAGCTGAATTACAACAATTTTGCAAAGATGAGTGGGCCAAAATTCCTCCAGAGCGCTGTAAAAGACTCATTGCAAGTTATCGCAAACGCTTGATTGCAGTTATTGCTGCTAAGGGTGGCCCAACCAGTTATTAGGTTCAGGGGGCAATTACTTTTTCACACAGGGCCATGTAGGTTTGGATTTTTTTTCTCCCTAAATAATAAACACCATCATTTAAAAACTGCATTTTGTGTTTACTTGTGTTATATTTGACTAATGGTTAAATGTGTTTGATGATCAGAAACATTTTGTGTGACAAACATGCAAAAGAATAAGAAATCAGGAAGGGGGCAAATAGTTTTTCACACCACTGTACATCAATGATGTAGAAATAATGTATTGTGATATTAGTATTTAATTTTGCTTGTATATGGTATATAATCCATAAATAGTGCAGTAACTGGGTGATTCAGGTTGTGAAGACAATAAAAAAACTATGTACTAGAGATGAAGAAAAAAATATATATACAGCAGAGTACTGCAATAAGTGTACCAAATCTTGCAGTAGATGCAAGTTTACATTTGTATGGACATAACATCTCTTGCTTACTGCAATATGTGGTTAGCTTCTACAAATGACATTCACTCATAGCAAGGTTTTCCACGAGAAACAGTAACTTGAGAACATACGTTTCAGTATTTAACCCAGTATTCCTCTCTAACCTTTTAGCTTTCCTAATGACCTTTTTAACTGTTTCTGTCATCTCCTTATGCACTGCATAGTTAATCTTCTTCTTCTTCTTCCGGCTGCTCCCATTAGGGTTGCCACAGCGGATCATCTTCTTCCATATCTGTCCGCTGCATCTTGTTCTTTTACACCCATCACCTGCATGTCCTCTCTCACCACATCCATAAACCTTCTCTTAGGCCTTCCTCTTTTCCTCTGGCCTGACGGCTCTATCATTAGTATTCTTCTCCCAATATACTCAGCATCTCTCCTCTGCACATGTCCAAACCAACGCAATCTTGCCTCTCTGACTTTGTCTCCCAACCGTCCAACTTGAGCTGACCCTCTAATATACTAATTTCTAATCCTATCCATCCTCATCACACCCAGTGCAAATCTTAGCATCTTTAACTGTGCTACCTCCAGCTCTGTCTCCTGCTTTCTGGTCAGTGCCACCGTCTCCAACCCATATAACATAGCTGGTCTCACTACCGTCCTGTAGGCCTTCCCTTTCACTCTTGCTGATACCCTCCTGTCACAAATCACTCCTGACACTCTTCTCCACCCATTCCACCCTGCCTGCACTCTCTTTTTCACCTCTCTTCCACAATCCCCATTACTCTGTACTGTTGATCCCAAGTATTTAAACTCATCCACCTTCACCAACTCTACTCCCTGCATCCTCACCATTCCACTGACCTCCCTCTCATTTACACACATGTATTCTGTCTTGTTCCTACTGACCTTCATTCCTCTCCTCTCTAGAGCATATCTCCACCTCTCTAGGGTTTCCTCAGCCTGCTCCCTACTATCTGTACAGATCACAATTTCATCAGCAAACATCATAGTCCACGGGGACTCCTGTCTAATCTCATCTGTCAACCTGTTCATCACCATTGCAAATAAGAAAGGGCTCAGAGCTGATCCCTGATGTAATCCAACCTCCACGTTGAATGCATCTATCGCTCTTACCACAGACCTCACCACTCTCACACTTCCCTCGTAGATATCCTGTACAACTCTTACATACTTCTCTGCCACTCCTGAATTCCTCATACAATACCACAGCTCCTCTCGAGGCACCCTGTTATATGCTTTCTCCAGGTCCACAAAGACGCAATGCAACTCCTTCTGGCCTTCTCTAAACTTCTCCATCAACATCCTCAGAGCAAACATCGCATCTGTGGTGCTCTTTCTTGGCATGAAACCATACTGCTGCTCACTAATCATCATCTCACTTCTTAACTTAGCTTCCACTACTCTTTCCCATAACTTCATGCTGTGGCTCATCAATTTTATTCCCCTGTAGTTACTGCAGTCCTGCACATCCCCCTTATTCTTAAATATCAGCACCAGTACACTTCTTCTCCACTCCTCAGGCATCCTCTCACTTTCCAAGATTCCATTAAACAATCTGGTTAAAAACTCCACTGCCATCTCTCCTAAACACCTCCATGCTTCCATAGGTATGTCATCAGGACCAACAGCCTTTCCATTCTTCATCCTCTTCATAGCTGTCCTTACTTCCTCCTTGCTAATCCGTTTCACTTCCTGATTCACTATCTCCACATCATCCAACCTCTTCTCTCTCTCATTCTCTTCATTCATCAGCCTCTCAAAGTACTCTTTCCATCTGCTCAACACACTCTCCTCGCTTGTGAGTACGTTTCCATCTTTATCCTTTATCACCCTAACCTGCTGCACATCTTTCCCAGCTTGGTCCCTCTGTCTAACCAGTCACTAAAGGTCCTTTTTCCCTCCTTAGTGTCCAACCTCTCATACAACTCATCATACGCCTTTTCTTTAGCCTTTGCCACCTCTCTCTTCACCTTGCACCTTATCTCCTTGTACTCTTGTCTACTTTCTGCATCTCTGACTATCCCACTTTTTCTTTGCCATCCTCTTCCTCTGTATACTCCTCTGTATTTCCTCATTCCACCACCAAGTTTCCTTTTCCTCCTTCCTCTTTCCAGATGTCATGCCAAGCACCCTTCTTGCTGTCACCCTTACTACATCTGCTGTAGTTTCCCAGCTGTCTGGTAACTCTTCATTGCCACCCAGTGCCTGTCTCACCTCCTCTCTAAACTCAACCTTGCAGTCTTCCTTTATCAACTTCCACCATTTGATCCTTGGCTCTGTCCTCACTCTCTTCCTTTTCTTGATCTCCAACGCCACCACTTTGCAGTCTTCATTCTCCTTCAGATCAACTCTTCTGCATAGAATGTAATCACCTGTGTGCATCTTCCTCCACTCTTGTACATAACCCTATGTTCCTCCCTCTTCTTAAAATATGTATTCACCACAGCCATGTCCATCCTTTTGGCAAAATCCACTATCCTCTGACCTTCTTCATTCCTCTCCTTGACACCATACCTACCCATCACCTCCTCATCTCCTCTGTTCCCTTCACCAACATGACCATTGAAATCCGCTCCAATCACCACTTTCTGTCACTTGGGTACAC
This sequence comes from Erpetoichthys calabaricus, assembly GCF_900747795.2. Lineage (NCBI taxonomy): Eukaryota > Metazoa > Chordata > Cladistia > Polypteriformes > Polypteridae > Erpetoichthys > Erpetoichthys calabaricus. Next base: position 20,006,259 of record NC_041408.2, read on the forward strand.
TGTTCATCACTTTATCCAACTCACTCCAAAAATCTTCTTTCTCATCCATTGCACACCCAACTTGCGAGGCATATGCACTAACAACATTCATCATCACACCTCCAATTTCCAGCTTCATAATCCTTACTCTGTCTGACACTCTTTTCACCTCCAGAACACTCTTGACATACTGTTCCTTCAGAATAACTCCGACCCCATTTCTCCTCCCATCCACACCATGATAGAACAATTTGAATCCACCTCCCATCCACCTGGCCTTACTCCCCTTCCATTTAGCCTCTTGCACACACAATATATCAACCTTCCTTCTCTCCATCATATCTGCTATCTCTCTCATATTGCCTTGAACATGTAATCTAGCTAAGTTTTCTTTTTTCTATTATTCATCCATTGTGGTTTTCTCCTAATTTTTTCTATTTTTTTTGTAAGTTTGTAATGAACTTTACCTATATTGTATGTAATATACCTTACCCCACTCCTCTGTCCTTCAACTACCTCAATACTTAAAATTAGTTTGACTTGAGGTCGCTATTTAATTTGTTCAAATATGCCTTACTAAATTTAAGTGTAGGTGTTCTATATGCACTCTGCCAAAACATTGTCAAATTTATTATATTATACTTACTAGATTCTAGTGATTTGGTTCATTCTATACAAAATGTTATTCTGATTGCAAAATAATAAAGCTAGACAGGCTTCTGCTGACATGCTTTTAACATACCACATTTAAAAAATCATTGATTACATCTAGGAGTTCCTGTTCTTGTGTTTCAGTATTTATAAGGCTTTTCCAGATAATGTTTGTAAAGTTAAAATCGTCCATTGCTGTGACACTCCCCTGTAAACCTGCTTTTAAATATTAATATAGAGTTTGTGACAAAATGCGCTGTACTAGCACCCAATCCGACACAGACAGATACGGGAGGCACACTTATAAAACCAAATAAATGTTTTATTTCCTTTCTCTTCACATGTAGGCAACGTTTTCCACAGGCACAACACAGTCCCACAAGCACAGCACAAAACGAATACTTCTTTCTCTCTCTCTCTTTTTTTCTCCACCACTCCTTTCCGACAAGCTTTGTCTCCCTTCTCCCGACTTTGGCTCACGGAGTGGTGGCTGCTGGCTCCTTTTATAGCCCACCCAGAAGTACTCCAGGTGTTTAATGACCCATTTCCGGCTGCACTTCCGGGTGTGGTGGAAGAACCGCCTACATGGGCTCAGGAACCACTGCAGTGCCCCCTGGTGGCACCCCTGGATCCCAACAGGGTTGTAGAGAACTCCATCTCCCATGGAGTCCAGCGGGAATCCGAGGCATCTGAGGCACCACTGTCACCTAGGGGGGCTGCTATCTAGCATCCCAGGGGAGGTGCTATACAGTCCATGTCTGTTCCCCCGGACCATATACAAAAGAGGTGCCACAAGTTACATATTGAGAGGGATATCTGTTGTTTTTTTTTTTTTTTAAGGTGGGGTGGTCTATTATTCATTCCACTAGTCTATACTCCATTTCAACTGTCAGATTTTTATCCTTGCTTCTTCCTAGTTCCACATACTCTCGCTAAGATATGTCTCATTTCCTTCTTAAATCAAACTCATATTTAAATCTTCTGTTATTTAAATTGCCACCCCTCAATGACTTTTCCTTACTAAATATTCTATCTCCGTTAATAATATGCTCATTCCCATCTCTAGGGTTTTCCCAGATTTTTGTAATTGCTATAAAATTTATGATCAGACATGTATATCTCTTATTCAGTTTTGTTTTGGATTTTTACTCATTTTAATTTTCATTATCATCCTTTAAAAAAAAACGTGCCTGTTCTAAGCCCCCTGCCCCTTTTTCCCTACTTTAAATAATCCTCAACTATCATATGCATTTGCCTTTCAAATACATTGATACTCCTCTAGTTTAAATATAGCCTGTCTGGGTGTTACAGGTCCTATTTCAGAAGGCACTCCAATGTCCCATAAACCTGTACCCCTCTTTCCTGCACCAAGATCTGTGCCATGTGTTAAATTATCTAAACTCCTGGAAATTTCTTGGACTGTTGTATGGGCAAAATGTCAAATGTGACCGCTATATCAATTCTGCTAATGTTTTTAGGGCTTAGGTTTTTAACTTTGTTTTGCATACCCGGCAGCCTACTGCTACATATTTCATTTATTCCAAATTAGAGAATTACAAATTAATCCAATCCTCCCACGGAGGTCTTCCACCAGTGTACATGGATGGGAATTGCAGGAGGAATGTTGAGTGTCACATTCTCTAATAATCAAATGACTTGCTATCACTACCTGCTTATTTCATGAAGCCGGTTTAGAGGCAACCTGATAGGGTTCTTCTGGGCATCTCTGCTACATACAGGTAGTTATTTACAATGAGATGGTAGTAGTAGGATGTGAACCTCCTGTCTCCAAGTCCGAAGCAAGAGCTGATCCCGCTGAGCACCAATAGATTTCTTCCTACAGCTAAGCAAACTAAGCCTCTGTTTTTTTTTGGAGTAGCTGATAGTCTACCATATTGTACAGTGGCAGGCTTGCTCTCTCTCTCTCTCTCTCTCTCTCAGCATGTAGTGTGCTGTCCCTGTTGTTACAGGCACCTCAACTCTGTGTTATCAGAGTTGCTGTTCAAATTCACAAGGCTCCTTTTACTCTGATGTTATTGTTCCCAAACTCTTACCTTGACTGTGACCCATCTGTCTGTACATCTTTGGACTGGTGCCTCTTTCCACACTATTCTAGAAGTGCACACTGTCTCTTTGATTCCTCGCCAAGTTCCGCCAGATCTTCATTACAACACAAGCTAGTTTTCTCCTTCAATTCATCAGCTGTGTACTTACACCACTGGATTAGATTATATCTCTGTCAGTGGGTCCAGAATATCTAACATCATATAAGACTGACATTCAATACAGAAAACAGCTCTATTAGACACTAAACTGAATAAGAGGATTTGAAAATGTTGATATTTTCTTCATTATTGCTTAATTTTGATCACAGTTATATGTTATCAACTGACATTTAACTGTTGTGTAATCTTAAACCACAACTGTGCCTGACAGTTGGTAATGCTGTAAATTTGCTTGTAACCTCCACAAGGCATTGGTAATGTAAGTTCAAATAGTTCAGAGTCTACAGGATGCCATTTGGAACTACACTATATGATCAAAGTGTTATGATTTTAAAGGAGATACAGTATGTTATTGAGGTGGATGTGGTTCAATTTGACCAAGAACTGTTGCAGATTATGCTTATTTTTGGTACAACTTGACTACAGACCATTATGGACTTTAGAGGTAAACCCATGGTATGCGTTGATTCTTCTCTGGCTGCCAATCTGAACGCTTTTTATGCACGGTTTGACATTAATGGAGCTAGTATTAACTTGCCGGCTATCAAGGATAATACAGTTAGCACTAGGACCGCTCAGAACGGCGGAGTTGCGATATCTGTTTCAGAGCATGATGTTCTTAGTGCTCTGAAGTGTATGAACTGCTGGAAAGCGCCAGGACGAGACGAAATTTCCGGGCCCATTCTTAAATCATGTGCCAGTCAGCTAGCTGAAGTGTTTACATCCATCCTTAATGACTCTTTGGCCCAGTCTATGATTCCTACCAGTTTTAAAAAAGCTGTTATTGTACCCATACCAAAGAACAACAAACTTGCATACCTTAATGATTACTGCCCTGTAGCACTTACGTCTTTTTTTTATGAAGTGCTTCGAGGGAGTTATTAAAGACTGTCTGCTCTTTCCTTCCAAGGGACTTCGATCCACACCAGTTTGCATAGCGTACAAACAGGTCTACAGATGATGCCATCTCGCATATTCTGCACACCTCTTTGTCGCATGTAGACAGCAACAAAGAGAATTAAGTAAGACTGTTGTTTATAGACTACAGCTTGGTCTTTAACATCATTGTCCCCCACTTATTGGTCACAAAGCTTAAAGACCTGGGTCTGAACACACCTTTCTGTTGCTGAGTACTGAATTTTCTAAGAGGCAGGCCTCAGGTGGTGAGAGCACGCAGCTGTTTCTTCAGCACTATGTTTGTCAACACAGGAGTTCCACAAGGCTGTGTACTGAATCCCCTGCTGTACTCCCTTTACACACATGATTGTGTGGCAAAGCATAGCATTAGCACCATTGTTAATTTTGCTAATGACGCAGTGGTCTTAGACCTCCTTGTCGTTGTTGGAAATGAGTCCTATCTGGATGAGGTAGAGAGCCTGGCAGTATGGTGCCTGGCTGATAACCTCTCACTGAATATCAACAAGACCAAACAGCTAGTCATGGACTTCAGGCAGAAGCAGCAGCAGGTCTACAGTCCCATCAGCATATATGGTGTTCCTGTTGAGAGGAGAAATGGATTCAAATACCTGGGTGTGTACATCACTGAAGACCTGACATGGACCTTGCACACAAAAACTCAGTTCAGGAAGGCAAGACAACGCCTTTATCTCCTGAGGCGGCTGAGGAAATTCAAGGTCTCTCCAACTGTGTTGAAAACTCTTTACACTGGCACCATAGAGAGTATCCTAACACTGAGCTGCGTGTCATGGTTTGGGAATTGCTCAGTCCGAGATCGCAAAGCCCTGCAGAAAGTGGTGTGTTTAGCAGCATGCATCTTAAGGTCAGCACTGCCCTCTCTGCAGAACATCTAAACCAAGCACTGTAGGACCAGGCAATTAAAATAATCGTGGACTCTACCCACCCCAGCAACAGACTGTTCAGCCTGCTTAACTCAGGCAAGTGGCTGCACAGCCTAATGGCAAAAACTGAAAGACTCAAGAGGAGCTTTTACCCTCAGGCCATCAGAATCCTGAACTCTGACATGCCAAGAGACATTCAAACCTAAAACTCACTTTAACTTACTGCACAGCCACTTTATACTTTTCACTGTTTTTACTGTTTCAGATTGCAGAGTTTAACTTAATTTAAATTAGTTAATCTTTGTTAATTTAATTAATTTTTATTATCCTTTTTCTTTATTATTTATTGTATTTCCTTTTGTTTTGCACAATCTTGGAGTAGATTAGCTTTTCATTTCACTGGACGTTGTTCCTGTATAACTGTATGTATGATGAATAAAACTCTTGACAAGAATCTTGGCTTTGTTTTCTACTGCCCCTGGTAATGCTGCTTTTGAGAGAAGCAACAGAAGAAAAGGATTATTGGTTGAAAAGTTTAAATTGATATGGTTTGCCATTTGCATCACCGGGGTTGCTTAAGTGGGAGGGTAACCAATTGAAATGTTGTGCTTGCCCTTTTTTCCCCAAAATTGTTGCATTCCAGCACTGCCGATGAGTCATTTTTTGCACCAAATATTCAGAATTATTATATTTTCAGACAAACGTTCTATAGTCAAAAACCTGAGACAATTATCTTTTTTCACTGTATATTCAAATGAATGAATTTAACAGTACCTGTTTCTTTGTGCACCTAAACAGTTATGGGACACTTTGTACTTTCAGAGCGTTAATGTTACTCATCAGTGAGTTTTCAGATTACAAAATATCAAAATTAGATACTAAACATAATTTGACAAAGTAGTTGTCTCATGTTTTCAGGCCTAATCAGTCAACAAATACAATGCATTGTTTGCGGCAGTCTCAAAGTCTTGTACTATTCTAATTAATTTTGATATTGAACAATTTTTTTTATTATTATTATTACCGTATTATAGTATTATTTGTATTTTGTGTATTTTTATATATAGTTTATTTATGCAATTTATAAAGTGTCATTTAGTGTTAACTTGTGTTTTTTTTTTTTTATTATGCATGTCATTGTCTGCAACTTGTATACAACAGTGTACTTAAGGTTATCAGGGGTATAGGGGTGGTGACAGATTATCTCATTTCTTCATTATTGAATTGTCGCAAAAATAACTGCGTAAACCAAAAGAAAACTATAGAATTTTTGGTCTGGTTTATTGACATAATAAACAGACATAATTTTAAGAATGTCCCAGAAACCATCTGGTGGAATGCTTTGTCATATCTCTATGTCTTTGTCTCTCTCTCTCTCTCTCTCTCTCTCTCTCTCTGTTCCTTTCTTACTTTGTCTTTATCTCTCACTTGGTAGGTTTTCATTGTTTAGTTTCTGGGCTCCCTCCCAAGATGTTTTTTCTACTTTTTTCTTTCTACTTTGCACTCTCCATACCTTTGACAATGGAACCTCTTTTATAGAGTTATGTGAAGTTGGGGTTTCGTTCAGACTAATCATCCGTCTTCTGCTGTGATCAATCCTTTACCTGCTCTGTGAAGAAAACTGAAATCCTGATGATGCATTTATTATTAAATTGTCCACTCTTGTTCTTTATTTCTACCTCCGTAATAGAGCACTGAATGTCACAATATTTGTAAAGTAATTTTTTCAGGTTTAATGCAATTGCTTCCATTGACTAAAGGCATTATTACATTTGGACCAGTATTTTTGTGCTCATTGTGATTTCTCTGAAAGTCCAGTTCGTTTAGGTGGATGTGAACACGTCAATCACACTCTGGTGTTGACCAAAACAACTGCACACAGACCCTTTGGAAAGGGTGGTGTCGGTGCGGCACCAAGTGAACAATGGATCAGTTTTCATGAGGTCTGAATGAAATCTAGCACATTACCAATTTAATTACATGAAATACTGTGCATTATTTGTGAGATCTGATGTGCTGTGGTAGTTACACTGAGCATCTGCTTTTGGTATTTGGGGAATGTCATTCATAGCATAATGAGTAATGTGGACCATTAAAAGATTAAGATAAGCAATATGCACACTTATACAAATATACTACAATGTGCATAAAATGACTTACACAATTACTTGTTAAATAAAAGCACCACCTGATTCAGTCTCAGAGCTTCTATTGCACGCAATCAGACAGCAGTTGACCATATTTTTTTTTTTTTTTTTTTTATTAAATCTTGTGATCGGGTTGCTCAGAACACATACATAGCTGGCAAGAAACAAACAGTAGTGCTCTGTGAGACCCGGAGATTGAACATCTTTATCTTAGAGCACGAATACACCGTGTATGTTGGTAAAGTGTCATTTCAGTGTGCACATTAATATTGACATGGTAGTCAATGTTAAATCAAGTATTCCTATATATACATTAATGGCAGATATGTACAAGATTTAAGACAGTTGACATGATTTGTTATGTTTATATAGTGACTATTGGAGAGTAAATATGCATTATACAATTAAATGAAAATTACATGACAAGTCTACTATCATAAAACTAAAGCACAACAGTGTATGCCATCAGCAGAGCTTGTCTTATGTTGTACACTTAGCTATTTGAAACATGTCCTTCTGCACATAAACTTAGTAGCACATACTTTTCAAGTGGCCTTCTAGTTAATAATTATAAAAAATGCAGCATTGTTCAAATACCTGCCATGATATTTTTTCTAGCATAAAAATGTTTCTGCCCAGTGAAAGAAGTCCACGAGAAGCCCACAGGATGTTTATTGATCTCTTCAGTTTGATATGTTTAGTTTACAGTATGAAAATCAACCAAACTAACTGAAAATTGAAACAAAATAACAACATGTCCTCTGATTCAGAACAAAACTTATAAACTATGAGTGTAAAAATTCCTTATCTTACAGGCATTCTTCTCTGGTTGATGTTATAAAGTAAAGCAGTTTTCTTTTGATATTTATATGACATGGGGACTTCCATGGAATGTGGACTGGCTATGCCAAAAAATTTTTAAGCCATTATATTAGGTATGAATGTCATGTTTTATTTAGCTTCAGCCAAGAAATTTCATTTAAAACAATGGACCTCAGTTTATAGTGCTGTTGGCTAATCGGTTTTATCAGATGTACGATGTAACTAAGAACTTTTCTGTGTACAATTTTATGTGTAGGTTTTTTTTTTCCAAGGGTTATTATTATTGGCAGGCAGTATGGTGTAGTAGTTAAGGCTTTGGACCTAGGACTTTGAACCCTGAGGTTGTTGGTTCAAATCCTGCCACTGACACTGTGTGAACATGAGCAAGTCAGTTTACTTGCCTCTGCTCTAACCGGAAAAACAAAAGAAATATAAGCAATTGTATCTCAGATGTTGCCGTTATCCTTGGATAAAGGCCTCAATCATATAATAATTAATAATATTAGTCGGTTACTGGAGCTGCTTACTCTTGAACATGCTATGTACAATTGCTAATGAGTAAACATTCCCACATTAGATTAATTTCTGCTTTTCCTAGTGACTTGTCTTTTGTTGATGGTCATTGCAAACACAATTTTACAGAAAAATGTATTTTTTGAATTGAAATAGGAAATTGTTCTGTTTCTTGGTATTTGTTTTAAGTATTTTTTGTTTTGTGTACTTTTTTGGTGTTGTATGTTACATAAGACCTTGAAATGCACAGAAATGTGATGTTGGGGAATCCATAAAAAATTTCAAGGTTTAATTAGCCATTCTGAGTTGTTCTTTGGTTTAATTCCCAGAACTTACCCAGATGATAAGGCACAAATTGATTCAATTTCCTCTTTAATGTCTAATAAACATTTGGAATGTGTCCTTGCCTTATATACAAATAAAAGCCCACTTACCCTAAATTTAGCAAATTTAGAATTCCTAGAGTCAGTTTTTCTCAGTGATATCAGCAATGAAATTAAACACAAAATCGCAAAATATGAATTTGAGGACACTCAAAAAGTTGAGTCCATGGGAGAAGAACACAGACATGAGGGAGGAGTTTTAGACCCTTCATGTTTCAATCATGTGAAAAATCCTTCCCGCCCCAGCAGCTGCTACTGCCCTGCCTAGTATATCAGAGCCCTGATCAAACCAATGGAGCTAGATAGAATATTGCTCGGTTTGCAGGAAAGATGCTGGTGTGCAGTGCTAGGTCTTTGTTTTTACTATGGTGAACTACGTTACATAGTTTTCAATTGTCAAAAGCTTCAAAAAAACTAGAAAGTTCATTTCATGTTATGGTTGGCGGGACTGGCTTTTTTAGTCAAGCCCAATCCAAACACAATTTATTTTTTCCTGCCTTGCTTGACAAATTTCCTACTAGGGTGTTCAGCGATTTGGACTCAGGAAAAATTTTGTTGGTGCAGATTTTGCTGTTTCTCAAAGTATTATCTCTTGTCCACTGAAAATCCCTGTGCAAATTGCAAGCATTGACGGGAAACATATAGGGGAGGAGTTAATAAAATTTATTACAAAACCAGTCACCAGTCCTTCACTCTGAACAGATTTCCTCATTTATCCTTTCTTCGTCTAACTCCCCTAGCGGTTCTGGGTTACCCTTGGCTGTCAAAACATTCTCCGGTTATCAGATTGGCAAATAATGAGTTGATGTCATGGGGTTCTGATTTTTTTTTTTTTTTTTCAGATATTTGAATATGCTTTTTTTGCCCCTGTTGCTGTGTAAATTCTGTTATTGATTTGTCTTATGTATATTAACTCAAAAAAGTGAACTTGGGGGGGGGATGTCAATTTGTGCTTTCATGTACGCTCATACAATGGAGTAACATCGATTGGAGTCTATATTGTATATTAAGGACAAAAGGCTTAGGGGCTTACCATTATGGTCATGTAAATAATCAAGAGAATTACCAGGGGTTGGGCCAAACAGATCAGAGGTTTAAGCCTCTGAAGCCATACCCCCTTCCTGCTGCCATTATGTCATACTTGGCTGGTCTCGTCTCCAAAGACACCACTTCTACCTCTATTTCTCTCTCACGAAGCGAAGCAACTCCTGCTCACAGCCACAGTGCCTGGCACTAGTAATTGAGATTTGTAGTGCACTTGCTAACCATTGACCATTGCCAAACTTGTTCTTTCCTTTTCATACCTGACTGCCTCCAGTCACATTAATCCTTTTCGAGCTCCGCTCTTCTGCAAGATTATGACGACTATTGAATAAACCAAGTGAAATAACGTCCAGTCTAATTGGCTGTTCAGTGGAGCACCTAAATCATGACTTGTGGACCAAGTAAAGAAGAGATACATGTGTGTTACTGCTTTTTTTAATGAAAAATTACATTGTTGTAATGAATTTTGCAGATAAAACAGACATTAGTTCTGCAGGTAATTGGCCAGGACCCAAAAAAAAAAAAAAGTTAAAACATAGTTGGGTTTAATGGAATTTGATCTGTTGAGGCATGGAAAGGTTATCTATTTATATTAATGTACAGTACACAAAAATTAAAATGAATGGCATAATATGTCTTTACAGACTCGACTGAGGAAAGTTGGCAGTGGTGCTGGTTATGAGGTCATTGAGGTGGAAGGGGCGGGTTCAGGCAGCCCAAAACTGGTAGTAATGTTATGTGTTGTCAGCCTGTGATTCTCCAGATCTACACAGGGAAGGAGAGGAGTGATGTTGGGAGGCAGCACCAACTCCTGACTTAGGTCAGAATTTCAAGTCGAGAAGCCCTGAAATGCATATGTGACAATAGATGTAAAAAAATGTTTGGATGATCTTATTTAGATAATTAACAATTAGGCAAAAAGATTCAATCAATATGAACAATAAAGTTAACACTTCAAAATCAGCATAAATGTAAAGTTACTTAAGAGAAATTTAGACTGCGTTGAGGATATAATTTTTAAATGAACCAGTTCAGGTTGCTGTTATCTAATTACCTATTAGACAGGTCATTTTTCAAAATTTCAATCCCTGATGTTGTAAGATAATTGTAAAGTACATATGCAAGATGGAGAACTAGAATATAGCCTGAAACAATGCCTTTTGATTTTGTTTTAATTTCTAACGAATTTATAAATTAGGTTTTAATTGGTTTAATTATTAAATGTAATTTGTCTAATAACTTGCATAGTTCCTAATTATATTTCTCTTTAGAAACAGCATCTTCAGTTATGAAATTTGATAGAGATATGAGTGACATTAGGTTGCTGTCAAAAGGGAGCAAAGTATAGAATAATTTTATGCAGAGAAATTATCAAATTGAAAAGCACCTAGAATGTTGTTTGATTAAAGATGGAATAGTGTAATTGAAATATCATGTGTTTTTTAATTACTAAATGGTTTCGATTAATTCAAAAATGTGTTTTAACTCTCTTTACTAACCTCCCCTGCACAGCACACGTGGTACAATAAAATTGTAGAAAAGATATTTCAGTTGTGTTCCCATATGTTACAAGGTTATTTGCTTTTGTTTTATCTCAGTTGAAATATCATTTGAAACAAAGGAAAGTTATCATTGAGTAAAGTATCTCATAAGTCTTGTGTATTGTCAATGAAATTGAAAGATTCACTTGGATTGTGTGGGTTTGCTGTTTAAAGCTAGGCTGGATAGCTACTATATACTGTATTCATGGTTTGAGGTTTGTCTCCCCATATGTCATTCTGCTTCATTTTTCCTTTTTATAGCTCTTTTAAGCATATTTAATGAGCATGGTCACTAATACGGATAATATTAGTGGTATGAAACTAGAATTCTGAATCGCTGTTGTGCTGTAGGTTTTCATTCCAACCACTTTTTAAATTAGTAAACAATTACTAATGTTAGTTGAAAATACTTTTGTCTTAATTTTAATGGATTGCCTTTTTAAGATTCAGCACCCTTAATTGTTTTTCCACAACCAGCAACCAAACAATAATTAGATGGAAAGAAACCAATCAGATAAAAGAAACAGAACAGTATGATTAACTGAATTTGCATGAAAAACACGATTTGACATAGCACAATTTTCAAATCACAAAAGCCATGCTTTTAAATACCCTATATCTTTTAAAGAATTTCCGCAGTCTGTGTTCAGTTCTTGAAGGAATACTCCACCTTATCCCATGTAGTTATTATCCCAAGTGACATGGAAAATGAAGAGAAATTCTATGATATAATAGAATTCAGTGGTGACAAATGCTGCACAATGACAAAAAATGTGAGAAAATGTCTAAAAATAAAAGAAAAAATGTCTTGTTACTCATGTCCCATAATGCACATGTCAGTTATTCAGTCATTTGCTAAGACACTGCACAACACATGCATTTTGTCAAAAATGTTGTTAAATACTGTAAAATGACACAAAAAACACAAAATAAGATTTGGGGTACCACCTTAGTAACCCCATATAATTTGACAGTTGTTAAGAATAAACTCGCAATTAGTTGCGGTGAGGTCTTTACAGACACGAGTCCAAATAGAACCAAAGTAGATAACTAGTTTGCTGGTTTATGAAGGAAAATGGTAGGAAGAGACCAGTCCAGGAGGATGGACACTGGAGATGACGTCAGTGATGGTAGTGTCGTCAATCACCCAGTCTGCAGAGGGAGAAAAAGAGAGGATCAGAGAACAATGCCAACCCCTGGCTTGGCGAGTAATTACATTTACTAAAGCCTGAAAGCTGTCTCCCATATGCATATGTGTGACACTACATATTTTTGAAGAAATCTGCACATTTTAGTGTATAAACAGGAAGCACATTTCCAAAATACTATGCTTTTGAATTCTCTCCCTCCTCTGCAGTATTATGGGGATGCATTTCATGTTCATAATATGTGCTGATATTTCTAGGTGTATGTATTTTTTATTTATTGAGAAATCAATATTTTTGATAACCCTAGTAGGCATACTTGATAAAAGTACCCACACTGACATATTACCTGTGATCTAGTCTGTTGCACAGTGGTCAGCATTACTGTTTACAACTAAAAAAAAAAAAAACTGAAAATTACCCGAAAGTGCTTTTGAAATTTTATTTTCTTGTTCAATGATTCTTTCACTGTTAGTGTATGTCATTTAGTAGTATTGATCTTATTGTTAGGACAATCATTCATACACATTCCCTAGCAGGACATAATATATTTCTTCAGTCAGCACACACTCAAATAAATAAGGTTTATATTATATATATATATATATATATATATACACACACACACAGTACTGTGCAATAGTTTTAGGCAGGTGTGAAAAAATGCTGTAAACAAAGAATGCTTTCAAAAATGGACGTGTTAATCATTTATTTTCATCAACTAAATGCAGTGAATGAACAAAAGAAATCTAAATCAAATCAATATTTGGTGTGACCACCCTTTGCCTTCAAAACAGCATCAATTCTTCTAGGTATACTTGCACACAGTTTTTGAAGGAACTCGGCTGGTAGGTTGTTCCAAACATCTTGGAGAACTAACCACAGATCATCTGTGGATGTAGGCTTCCTCGCATCCTTCTGTCTCTTCATGTAATCCCAGACACCCTCAATGATGTTGAGATCAGGGCTCTGTGGGGGCCATACCATCACTTCCAGGACTTCTTGTTCTTCTTTACGCTGAAGATAGTTCTTAATGACTTTGGCTGTATGTTTGGGGTCGTTGTCCTGCTGTAGAATACATTTGGCGCCAATCATACACCTCCCTGATGGCATTGCATGATGGATAAGTATCTGCCTGTATTTTTCAGCATTGAGAACACCATTAATCATGACCAAATCTCCTACTCCATTTACAGAAATGTAGCCCCAAACATTCAAGGAACCTCCACCATGCTTCACTGTTGCCTGCAGACACTCATTATTGTACCGCTTTCCAGCCCTTCGACGAACAAACTGCCTTCTGCTACAGCCAAATATTTCAAATTTTGACTCATCAGTCCAAAGCACCTGCTGTCATTTTTCTGCACCCCAGTTCCTATGTTTTCATGCATACTTGAGTCGCTTGGCCTCGTTTTCACGTCGGAGGTATGGCTTTTTGGCTGCAACTCTTCCATGAAGACCACTTCTGGCCAGACTTCTCCGGACAGTAGATGGGTTTGCCTGGGTCCCACTGGTGTCTGCCAGTTCTGAGCTGATGGCACTGCTGGACATCTTCCGATTTCGAAGGGTAATAAGCTTGATGTGTCTTTCATCTGCTGCACTAAGTTTCCTTGGCCGACCACTGCGTCTACGATCCTCAACGTTGCCCGTTTCTTTGTGCTTCTTCAAAAGAGCTTGAACAGCACATCTTGAAACCCCAGTCTGCTTTGAAATCTTTGTCTGGGAGAGACCTTGCTGATGCAGTATAACCACCTTGTGTCTTGTTGCTGTGCTCAATCTTGCCATGACATGAAACTGTCTTCCACAACCTCACTTTGGTAGCAGAGTTTGGCTGTTCCTCACCCAGTTTGAAGCCTCCTACACAGCTGTTTCTGTTTCAGTTAATGACTGTGTTTCAACCTACGTGACATTGATGATCATTAGCACCTGTTTGGTAGAATTGGTTGATCATACATCTGATTATAATCCTACAAGATCCCTGACTTTGTGCAAGTGTACCTATAAGAATTGATGCTGGTTTGAAGGCAAAAGGTAGTAACACCAAATATTGATTTGATTTAGATTTTTCTTTTGTTCGCTCACTTTGCATTTTGTAAATTGATAACAATAAACAATCAATCATTATTTATATTTCTGAAAGCATTCTTTGTTTACAGTATTTTTTCACACCTGCATAAAACTTTTGCACAGTACTGTGTGTGTGTGTGTGTGTGTGTGTGTATGTATGTATATATATATATATATAATATATATATATATATATATATATATATATAATATATTTTCAGCTGAAGATCCACAAAGGGAGAAAAATGAATCGCGTATCATAAAGTAGTTTTTCTTCCTGAGCTTTCAACCCCTGCCAGGGGTCTTCATCAGAGGATAATGCTTAGACTTACAAGAATCAAAGGCAATATATAGGAAAAAATTACGTGGGGTGGGGTGGGATGAGGGAGGTGGCTAAGTCAGTGTGATGATGGGGGGGGGGGGGGGGGTGTACAGTTTATTTATTATGAACATGTTCTTCTTAAGTTTGCATATGCTGGATTTATGTCCAAGTGTCTGTTGATGGCGTTCTCATTTGATAGCCAAGATTCGGCCAGCTCTCTGGCACTTTTAGTACTGGCCTTAAATTTTACTTGTACATTGTCCCAGTTAAATGTATGTCCTGTTGATTTAGTATGTGTATAGATCAATGAAAGTGAGTCCTTTCTTCTGATGAATATGTCGTCTACATAGCGTATCCAAATTTTGGGTGTGAACTGGGATAGAGCCATGTTTTCAAATTGCTGCATTACCAGTTCTGCTAGAAGTCCTGATAACGACGATCCCATTGGCATGCCTTCTTTTTGAATGTAGTATTTGCCGTTGAAATGAAAGTGAGTTATTTGGCAAAGTGATATTAGGTGCATTATGTCTTTAATGGACAGTTTGGTTCTTGTCTCTATGGTGGGGTCACTTTCCAGTCTCATTAATAGTGTTTCTGTGGCCAGATGAGTCGGAATCATAGTGTATAGCGACATAACGTCAAACAAGACCATGATCTCGTCCTCGGCGATGGATACATCTTTCAAGCGCTGTAATGCCAACTCAGCGCTGTTCACCGAATATTTAGAGTCATAAGTTAAATGTTTGAGTAACTGGAAAAGTTTTTTCGACATGTTGTAAGATGGTCCGCCTATTAGGTAGAGCTTTCTGTTCACTTGCCGAAATATGTGTGGTCGGTTGTCCTGTGTGTAGCTGCCTGGCGACGTTGCACCTTATTTCTTGTGCATTTCCTGTCGGTATTTTTTCTGTTAATAAGATGTGTTCCAAGGAACCTAGGAAGTTCATGTCAGATGCTTCTTTATAATTGAATTTTAATCCTCTGGAGAGAATATTGTGTTCTGTGGTGGAGAGCTGTCTTTTGGATAGGTTGTGTACTCCGGATTGAGGTTTGTTAGTATGTTGATTTCCAGTGAGTTTATTCCATTTTTTGTTGAGTGTATGTCGTTTAGAAATACAGTTTTTGGAAGCTGTGTCCTGGATCAGTTTGGTCCATTCCTCTGTAATTGTTTGTCCGCATGTTGTGAAGCGTTTAGAATGTTGCTTCGTAGTTTCAGATCTGTAAAAGCTTTGTTGGCGGTGTGTTTCCGTAATAAGTTCATATAAAACTCATTTTGTAAATTGTTGCATGATGGTTGACATCTTCGGGGTGTTCGTTGGTGGTTTGAATCGTAAGCATTTCGGAGTTGCATCATGCCTGATACAACTATGGAGGAATTTTTCATAGCTGTGTGCTTCACGGATTGCCGAAGTTTTCCATCGTCTAATGCATTGCCCGAAGGTTGTACGAATGGAAGAGATGGTCTGTGATACGGTTTGCATATTTGCAGCTGGATATCCACAAAGGGAGAAAAATGAATCATGTATCATAAAGTAGTTTTTATTCCTGAGCTTTCAACCCCTGCCAGGGGTCTTCATCAGAGGATAATAGTTAGAGTTACAAGAATCAAAGGCAATATATAGCAAAAATTGTGTGGGGGTGGAGGTGCCTAAGTCAGTGTGATCAGGAGGTGGGGGGGGTGTACAGTTTATTTATTACGAAAATGTTCTTCTTAAGTTTGCATATGCTGGATTTATGTCCAAGTGTCTGTTGATGGCGTTCTCATCTATATGCATACTTAATCAACAGGACATCCATTTAACTGGGACAATGTACAAGTAAAATTTAAGGCCAGTGCTAAAAGTGCCAGAAAGCTGGCCGAATCTTGGCTATCAAATGAGAACGCCATCAACAGACACTTGGACAGAGGTCCTCTGTGGAGAGAGGAGAACCTTCCAGAAGGACAACCATCTCTGCAGCAATCCACCAATCTGGCCAGTATGGCAGAATTTCCAGACGGAAGCCACTCCTTAGTAAAAGGCACATGGCAGCCTGCCTGGAGTTTGCCAAAAGGCACCTGAAGGACTCTCAGACCATGAGAAAGAAAATTCTCTGGTCTGATGAGACAAAGATTGAACTCTTTGGTGTGAATGCCAGGCATCATGTTTGGAGGAAACCAGGCACCGCTCATCACCAGGCCAATACCATCCCTACAGTGAAGCATGGTGGTGGCAGCATCATGCTGTGGGGATGTTTTTCAGTGGCAGGGACTGGGAGACTAGTCAGGATAAAGGGAAAGATGACTGCAGCAATGTACTGAGGCATCCTGGATGAAAACCTGCTCCAGAGCGCTCTTGACCTCAGACTGGGGCGACAGTTCATCTTTCAGCAGGACAACGACCCTAAGCACACAGCCAAGATATCAAAGGAGTGGCATCAGGACAACTCTGTGAATGTCCTTGAGTGGCCCAGCCAGAGCCCAGACTTGAATCCGATTGAACATCTCTGGAGAGATCTTAAAATGGCTGTGCACCGACGCTTCCCATCCAACCTGATGGAGCTTGAGAGGTGCTGCAAAGAGGAATGGGCGAAACTGGCCAAGGATAGGTGTGCCAAGCTTGTGGCATCATACTCAACAAGACTTGAGGCTGTAATTGCTGCCAAAGGTGCATTGACAAAGTATTGAGCAAAGGCTGTGAATACTTATGTACATGTGCTTTCTCAATTATTTTTAATAAAATTGCAAAAATCTCAAACTTTTTTCACATTGTCATTATGGGGTGTTGTGTGTAGAATTCTGAGGAAAATAATGAATTTAATCCACTTTGGAATAAGGCTGTAACATAACAAAATGTGGAAAAAGTGATGCACTGTGAATACTTTCCGGATGCACTGTAAATAATATAGTGTGTGTGTGTGTGTGTATATATAATATATATAGACATACAGTGCACCCTTAAAATTCGCGGGGGTTATGTTCCTACAGCACCTGCAAATTGTGAGAAACCGTGAATTTTGGATGTGGTTAAAAAATGCCTAATTTCATAGTTTAAACCCTAAATATGCCCCCGAAACACTTTAATTTAATTTCAAAGTCAGCTTAATACATTAATTAAAAATAAAGAATGTAAAGGTAAACCTGTATACTGTACTGTTGTGTCTCCCGCAGTGCTAGAATGTAAAATACCGATGGTACCACTATATGTACTGTAATTCATGCAAGCGCGTTTTCATTGCCAGAAGCCGTAGACGGTGCATCTCGTTTTGGCAGCATCTTGTTTTGGCAACCATTAAACTGCCACATACTTGGGGGTTAATGGATCCCTGGATGCCAAATACTTTTTTGCTGCACTTTAAGTAAATGTCACAATTAAAGAAATAGTGAAATTTTAATGAAACACATTTTTTTTCATGCAAAGAGCATCACAGTTACTGCAACACTGATCATTTTACACACTGCTAATGAACTGTAAAAACTATTTTAAAAAAACTACTGGAACAATATGTACAAAGTGCAACTGATGCCATGAATGTAAATCACTGAGCCAACTGCGCTTAAACTGAGAGAGGTAACAGAGGTAAGCGCAGATGCTTGCAGGCCAGTCTTAGTGCAGCTTGGGTCACAGAATTGCACAGAAACACAGGAGATTGTAGAGACAGGAATTTTAATCAAACACTTCAAACAAATATGTCTCATGCAGTTAGTTATCAATTTAAACAATAGACAACCCTCATAGGGGAGCACACCCCACCCAACAGGAGCAGAGATTGTCTGGGGTAGGAGAGAGAAACAAAGCAATCAGCCAAAAAGGACATGTGCTGCTCAGGCGAGTGAGTGAGTGAGTGTGTGTGTGTGTGTGTGTGTGTGTGTGTGTGTGTGTGTGTGTGTGTGTGTGTGTGTGTGTGTGTGTGTGTGTGTGTGTGTGTGTGTGTGTGTGTGTGTGTCGCGTGAGAAGCTGCAATCGAGAAGACGAGGATTTTTTTATTTTTATGGTGAAGATTCCAGGGACGCATCCAGCCTTGAGAGATAAAAACAAAGAAAACTGGTAATCAAACAGCAAATAAAGAATTTAAATGAAAACAAATGAAATAAGAAAACGATACCACCCCTGTTCCCCTCACGGCGATTACACATTAAATACAACAAAACACACACAGTAAATCATGAAAAACATCAACGGATGAAATGTAATTATGAAAATAGATAGTCCAGAGATCTGCACGTTGAATGGGAATGTAAAGATAGTCCTATTGGTAGTTCCTGAAATGGTGAAGACGGGTTCAGGAGCGCTCCTTTCTTTGCAGTATGGCCATGAATCCACTTACAGTCCTGATGTACACAGGCAGACGGCAGACAATCCAGATGCACGAAACGATTCAGGACAAAATGAATAAGTACAGGTAACCCAACAGAAGGCAGACAGGATCTTGAAACACAAATTACAAAATTTTTTTTTTTTTGCTTTTGGTCACCGGCCCCCTTTTTAAAAGCCGCGCTGACATCCTTTGACCTCAACAGACCCAGCACCCTCAGCAGAGGGCCAATCAGAGCCACTGCAAGGACTGCTGGGAGTTGCAGTTTCAAATTCTATTGGCTACTTTCACCATCCCAAGTCACAGTTTTCTCTACAGCTGCTTCCTGTTCTCTCTACAGTACAGTATTGCCACGAAAAAAGCCATAAAAATTGCGGAGGATATTTGCGGTTTCCGCTAACAATTATTAGTTAGGTTCTAAGGAAAAGTCCATGAATGACTGAGGCCACGAACTCTGAACCGCAACTTCGCGACTTCTACTGTATGTATTTGTGTGTGTGTGTATATGTAATATAGTGTATATATTTTACGGTTTACACACATACAAGTTCCACTGAACAAACATCCTGGAAGTACTTACAGTGCCAGGGCATAGCCCGATGGAAGTACTTCCAGGTCATTTGAAATTCCCAAAAGCCACAGAGCACAGCTCCTAGCAGCACCCCTTGGTGGAACTCAGGGACCCCAACAGGGCTGTTGGAGTTGTTGCTCTGGGTTCAAGTGGAAGATTAGTCATGCGTCTGTGTGCACTGTTTCTCTTTGTGGCATGCTTCTTGTCATTGTTGTGCTGCTGCTTCCTCTGTTTGCCTTCTGATGTATTTTGCCACTTTATAGGGAAAAGGCATTACTCTTTCTGGCCCAAGAGTTTAGATGCTGAAGTTCCCTTCATGAAATCATGGCTTCTCACCCTTGTCAGACTGCTGGCACACAGCTTTGGCTTGACAAAGTAGACCTCAGCTTCTGGTTAACAGAGATAAGTTAGTTTAATTTTGCTCTCCAAGCAAGAGGTTCATGGCCTTTAGTTTGAGAGAATATTTTGGAAGGGCATTTTGGATAGTTCCCCCTCCCAGAGAGAATCCCTAATGAGTTCTCTGTTAGTGTCCAGCGAATATTCCAGTGAGAGAGAGAGATTTTTCTTCTACATTGAGAGATGGGGTGCATGTGGTTTTAAAGGAAGTTTGAAACTTGTTCTGAATGAATGTCACTTCCAGTTACAAAATCCATATGTTCTAAGTGGTGGATTAGGTTGTACTAACACTGACAATTCGTTTCATACAGAAGCATGTTTGTCTACGTGTACAAAGTCTAGTTCGTTTGACTAGTATGATTGCTTTTTGCCAGGCCCATCCTACTGTGCCCTGGACCTGAGCACAGTTCAGTAGCATTCAGGAACCACGTGATCACTAAACGTGCCCAAGTACAGAAAACAGGCATGATGTCAGTGATGCAACAAGTCAAATAGTGCAATTTTAATTTCATTCAATATCATTTTTATTCTCACTAACCCAGCCACAGGGGATGCACAAACCAGTGTGTTTCTTCATGCTGGTCCCAAGCCCAGATAAATGAGGAGGGTTACGTCAGGAAGGGCATCCAGTGTAAAATTTTGCCAAATCAATATGCGGAAAACCGTACAAATTTCCATACTGGATCGGTCGAGCCCCGGGTTAACAACAACCGCCACCAGTACTGTTAGCCAACAGGGTGCTGGCGGAAATTGGGCTCTACTTTTTGGCCAAAGAAGAGGGGGGAGATATGTCCGGAGGCAGGAGGAGAGGAGGAAAGTAAAGAGAGTGGAACTGAGAGTAGGAAATTTGAATTTTGGCAGTATGACTGGTAAGGGGAGAGAGTTAGCAGATATGATGGAGAGAAGGAAGGTTGATATAGTGTGCGTGCAAGAGACTAAATGGAAGGGGAGTAAGGCCAGGTGGATTGGAGGTGGATTCAAATTTGTTCTATTATGGTGTGAATGGGAGGAGAAATGGGGTAGGAGTTATTCTGAAGGAACAGTATGTCAAGAGTGCTTTGGAGGTGAAAAGAGTGTCCGGCAGAGTAATGATTATGAAGCTGGAAATTGGAGGTGTGATGATGACTGTTGTTAGTGCATATGCACCGCAAGTTGGGTGTGCAATGGATGAGAAAGAAGATTTTTGGAGTGAGTTGGATGAAGTGATGAACAGTGTACCCAAGGGACAGAAAGTGGTGATTGGAGCAGATTCCAGTTGGTATGTTGGTGAAGGGAACAGTGGAGACTAGGAGGTGATGGGTATGTATGGTGTCAAGGAGAGGAATGAAGAAGGTCAGAGGATAGTGGCTTTTGCCAAACTGATGGACATGGCTGTGGTGAATACGTATTTTAAGAAGAGGGAGGAACATAGGGTTATGTACAAGAGTGGAGGAAGATGCACACAGGTAGGTTACATCCTATGCAGAAGAGTCAATCTGAAGGAGATTGAAGACTGCAAAGTGGTGGCAGGAGAAAGTGTAGTTAAGCAGCATAGGATGGTGGTCTGTACGATGACGGTGGAGATCAAGAAGAGGAAGAGAGTGAGGGCAGAGCCAAGGATCAAATGGTGGAAGTTGATAAAGGAAGACTGCAAGGTTGAGTTTAGGGAGGAGGTCAGACAGGCACTGGGTGGAAGTGAAGAGTTACCAGACAGCTGGGAAACTACAGCAGATGTAGTAAGGGTGACAGCAAGAAGGGTGCTTGGCGTGACATCTGGAAAGAGGAAGGAGGAAAAGGAAACCTGGTGGTGGAATGAGGAAATACAGGAGATTATACAGAGGAAGAGGATGGCAAAGAAGAAGTGGGATCGTCAGAGAGATGCAGAAAGTAGACAAGAGTACAAGGAGATAAGGCGCAAGGTGAAGAGAGAGGTGGTGAAGGCTAAAGAAAAGGTGTATGATGAGTTGTATGAGAGGTTGGACACTAGGGAGGGAGAAAAGGACCTGTACCAATTGACTAGACAGAGGAACCTAGCTGGGAAAGATGTGCAGCAGGTTAGGGTGATAAAGGATAAAAATGGAAACATACTCATAAGCGAGGAGAGCGTGTTGAGCAGATGGAAAGAGTACTTTGAGTGGCTGATGAATGAAGAGAACGAGAGAGAGAAGAGGTTGGATGATATGGAGATAATGAATTAGGAAGTGCAATGGATTAGCAAAAAGGAAGTAAGGACAGCTATGAAGAGGATGAAAAATGGAAAGGCCGTTGGTCCAGATGACATACCTATGGAAGCATGGAGGTGCTTAGGAGAGATGGCAGTGGAGTTTTTAACCAGAATGTTTAATGGAATCTTGGAAAGTGAGAGGATACCTGAGGAGTTTAGAAGTACAACAACAACAACAACATTTATTTATATAGCACATTTTCATACAAAAGTAGCTCAAAGTGCTTTACATAATGAAGAGAAGAAAAATAAAAGACAAAATAAGAAATTAAAATAAGACAACATTAGTTAACATAGAAAGGAGTAAGGTCCGATGGCCAGGGTGGACAGAAAAAACAAAAAAAAACTCCAGAAGGCTGGAGAAAAAAATAAAATCTTTAGGGGTTCCAGGCCACGAGACCGCCCAGTCTCCTCTGGGCATTCTACCTAACATAAATGAAATAGTCCTCTTTGTAGTTCGGGTTTTTCACGGAGTCACTTGATGCCGATGGTCATACAGACTTCTGGCTTTTAATCCATCCATCATTGTTGGAACATCATGGTGCTTTGGGCAGATGGTGGTGGCGCACGCCACCACCAACAGGACACCGGAAAAGGAAACAGAAGAGAGAGTAGGGGTTAGTACAGATTTTGAATGAATAGTTATTATAATGAATTGGATATACAGAGTATCAGGAATAAATTACAGTGAAGTTATGAGAAGGCCATGTTAAAATAATGTGTTTTCAGTAGTTTTTTTAAAGTGCTCCACTGTATTAGCCTGGCGAATTCCTACTGGCAGGCTATTCCAGATTTTAGGTGCATAACAGCAGAAGGCCACCTCACCATTTCTTGTAAGTTTTGCTCTTGGAATTCTAAGGAGACACTCAGTTGAGGATCTGAGGTTACGATTTGGAATATAAGGTGTCAGACATTCCGATATATAAGCCGGGGCGAGATTATTTAAAGCTTTATAAACCATAAGCAGAATTTTAAAGTCAATTCTGAATGACACAGGTAACCAGTGTAGTGACATCAAAACTGGAGAAATGTGTTCGGATTTTCTTTTCCTGGTAAGGATTCTAGCAGCTGCATTCTGCACTAGTTGCAAACGATTGATGTCTTTTTTGGGTAGACCTGAGAGGAGTGCGTTACAGTAATCTAGCCGACTGAAAACAAACGCATGAACTAATTTCTCTGCATCTTTCGATGATATAAGAGGTCTAACTTTTGCTATGTTTCTTAGGTGAAAAAATGCTGTCCTAGTGATCTGATTAATATGCGATTTAAAATTCAGATTACAATCAACGGTTACCCCTAAGCTTTTTACCTCCGATTTGACTTTTAATCCTAATGCATCCAGTTTATTTCTAATAGCCTCATTGTATCCATTATTGCCAATCACTAAGATTTCAGTTTTTTCTTTATTTAATTTTAAGTAGTGTACTGGTGCTATTATTTAAGAATAAGTGGGATGTGCAGGACTGTAGTAACTACAGGGGAATAAAATTGATGAGCCACAGCATGAAGTTATGGGAAAGAGTAGTGGAAGTGAGGTGATGATTAGTGAGCAGCAGTATGGTTTCATGCCAAGAAAGAGCACCACAGATGCAATGTTTGCTCTGAGGATGTTGATGGAGAAATTTAGAGAAGGGTAGAAGGAGTTGCATTACATCTTTGTGGACCTGGAGAAAGCATATGACAGGCTCGAGAGGAGAGGTATTGTATGAGGAAGTCGGGAGTGGCAGAGAAGTACGTAAGAGTTGTACAGGATATGTACGAGGGAAGTGTGACCTTGGTGAGGTCTGCGGTAGGAGCGACAGATGCATTCAAGGTGGAGGTGGGATTACATCAGGGATCGGCTCTGAGCCCTTTCTTATTTGCAATGGTGATGGACAGGTTAACAGACGAGATTAGACAGGAGTCACTGTGGACTATGATGTTTGCTGATGTCATTGTGATCTGTAGCGAGAGTAGGGAGCAGGTTGAGGAGACTCTGGAGAGGTGGAGATATGCTCTAGAGAGGAGAGGAATGAAGGTCAGTAGGAATAAGACAGAATACATGTGTGTAAATGAGAGGGAGGTCAGTGGAATGGTGAGGATGCAGGGAGTAGAGTTGGTAGTGAGACCAGCTATGTTATATGGGTTGGAGACGGTGGCACTGACAAGAAAGCAGGAGACAGAGCTGGAGGTAGCAGAGTTAAAGATGCTAAGATTTGCATTGGGTGTGACAAGGATAGATAGGATTAGAAATGAGTACATTAGAGGGTCAGCTCAAGTTAGATGGTTGGGAGACAAAGTCAGAGAGGCGAGATTGCGTTGGTTTGGACATGTGCAGAGGAGAAATTCTGGGTATATTGGGAGAAGGATAGAGCTGCCAGGTAAGAGAAAAAGAGGAAGGCCTAAGCGAAGGTTTATGGATGTGGTGAGAGAGGACATGCAGGTGATGGGTGTAAAAGAACAAGATGCAGAGGATAGAAAGATGTGGAAGAAGATGATCCGCTGTGGCAACCCCTAATGGGAGTAGCCGAAAGAAGAAGATCATTCTTATTCTCACTGTACACATGAATGTGAATTGTAGTTGGGAAGAAAAGCTGCAAATTCCTCCCTCAGCATCATTTGTCTCCGTAAAAAATCTTCTCGTTTGTGTAGCACTATTAACAGCAAAACACTATGCTGCACTCTCAATAAAATCTGTAAGAGGATAGAATGCTATTCTGCCTTTCACTTCTCCAAAACAACAACAAAATAAGTACAATCATTTTGACATGCATGCTGTCACTCTGTGTTTGGATCTTGTTTTGGCTTTACACGAAGTCACATGGTCATGACGAAAGCGAGCCTGGGCCTGTGAACGTTAAGCACAGTGTGAGTACAGCGGGGAAGTAGGGAGGGGGGAAAATTGCGTTTGGGCAATGTACGGAACAAACGTGCCTATTGTGAGTACACCCTCAGTTGGAGGCTTCAAGGTTCTTGGCATTAGAGGCTCTGTGCTTGACTGGTTTAAATCGTCCCTTAATGGCAGGTACTTTTTCTGTTTGTATTGGCAAATTTTTGTCCTCCAGGGCCATATTTAATTATGGGGTTCCTCAGGGGTCCATCTTTAGCCATCTATATACTTCCTCTAGGTTGTGTTTTTAAAAAGCACAGTATGCTTTTCTACTGCAATGCTGATAATACCCAAATTTATTTACCACTTGAACACAACTCTGTACAGTCTCTATTAAAATGTCTTGAAGACATCAAGAGCTGGATGTCCTTAATTTTTCTGGATTTCAACCAGATCAAAACTGAGGTTCTGATTTTTGGTCCTTCTGAGTTTTGTGGTATGACTTCTAGTAGTCTTGGTCATTGGAACAGTACTGTACATCATCAGTTAGGAATTTGGGTGTAATTTTTGACAGCAGTCTTAAACTAGACAATCAGATGAATTCTGGTTTTAAAAAAGTTTTATCTATTTGAGGCTGTTGGCAAAAGTAAAGCCTTTTCTTTGCTTTTCTTACTTTGAGCCAGTCCCTTCTGTCTCACCTACAAATGCTCATTCAAAATGCAGCTGCTAGGCTTTTAACTAGAACTCGGAAGAGAGTGCATATTACTCCCATATTGGCCTCTCTTCCTTAGCTGCCTGTTAGCTTTGGAGTCGATTTTAAGATTTTATTGCTTTTATTATGTCTCTAAATGGTTTTACACCAGTCTACCTCGCCAGTCTTCTTAAACCATATGCCCTGCCTCAGTCTCTAAGGTCATCTGACCAGTTGTTACTGGTGACACCATGGAGAAGGCTGAAGCATAGCATCTCTCTCACCTATTCATTTATTAATTTTCATACTATATTTAAGCTGTTTGAAATAAATGTGTAGTTTTCATCTGTTGCGTGATAAATAACCTGTCATTATCTACGAAATGTTGGCTTTCTATACTGAATATAAAAATTCCAAGAACTTTTAATTATTTGTTATTATAAGCACACCATCCAGCTCTGGTTGGATTGGCACTTGCTCCCTGTGACCCTAAACTGGATAAGGAGGTAAGAAAATGGATGGCTGGAAAGATAATACAATAAAATACAATTTATTTTTGTATAGCCCAAAATCACACAAGAAGTGCCACAATGGGCTTTAACAGGCCCTGCCTCTTGACAGCCCTCCAGCCTTGACTCTCAAAGAAGACAAGGAAAAACTCCTAAAAAAAAAAAAAACCTTGTTGGGAAAAATGGAAAAAACCTTGGGAAAGGCAGTTCAAAAAGAGACCCCTTTCCAGGTAGGTTGGGCGTGCAGTGGGTGTCAAAAGAAGGGGGTCAATACAATACAATACACAGAATAGAACAAATCCTCAATACAGTATAAAAATAAACATTTTAGAAGTACAGAGCAGAATTTAACAGTAGATGATATCACATAATAAGGTTTGGATATATTTAGAGTCCTGGAGACCTCACCCATCAAGCGGCCTCCCCCATTTGGCCATTCCACGGCTGAAACAGTGCTGGGCCAGCCAATCCGATGAAAGGACCCCCTTTTTCCCACGATTCCTGCGATCCTCCATCAGGGATGACTTTACCTTATGCAGGCAAAACAACTTGACAGGTGGCCTGTGGCACCAAGTGCCACATTTGAGTACCAAGAAGAGAAACAGAATAGGTGAGGGTTAGTATCCAATTATAGCTATCATGTTACTTATGTTGTAGTGCTAATGACCAACAACAGAGATGCAGTCTGTACAGTTAATTAGCAGCTGTAGTCAGGATATGCTAAACTGAAGTAGTGAGTCTTTAGCTGGGATTTAAAAGCCGAGACTGAAGGGGCATCTCTTATAGTAGCAGGCAGACCATTCCACAGATTTAGGGGCCCTGTAACTAAAAGCTCAACCTCCCATTGTTATTTTATTAATCCTTGGAACCATAAGCAGACCGGCATCTTGAGATCTTAATGTGTGCTCTGGTTTGTAAGTCATGATAAGTTCAGACAAGTAAGCCGAACCTTGGCCATTTAATGCTTTATATGTTAAAAGGAGGATTTTGAAATCTACCCTAAACTTAACCGGGAGCCAGCATAAGGATTTAAGAACTGGAGTTATGTGTTTGTATTTTCTTGTTCTTGTAATAATTCTTGCAGCCGCATTTTGGATTAACTGGAGGCTGTATAGAGAACAGTTTGAACATCCAGTGAACACCGCATTGCAGTAGTCAATCCTACTAGAAATAAATGCATGAATTAATATCTCAGAATCCTGTTTATTTAGAAAGCACTTTAATTTCCTAACAGTTTTAAGATGGAAGAAAAATGATTTGGACAACTTTGTAATATGTGCTTGTTTTGTCTTGGTAGAGTAATATATATATATTGCTCTACTTTCCCCTATTGTATTATTAATGTGTAGCCTTAGAATGCCTAATCTCACAGACTTACCACTGTTTATAAGGTGTTATTGTATATAACTTATCCCCACCTTCCCTTCTATATCTATAACCTCAGGCAATTAGATGTAGTAAAAAGACAAGCAGAAGTTAAGTTACACATAACATAATGTATTACTGATAATATTCATAAATAATAACAAAATGCAAAGTATATTTGAATATTGGCAACCATACAACCTGATTAAATGAAATGTAGTTCAGGTGGCACACAGACTTGTAGTTACTTAAATGTCTCTAGTTAAGGCATCATTGGTGCTCAGCTTTCAGCCACATGTCTGTTCAAAATGGCTGCTAAACTGTTCTCTTCATTGTGTTGTCTTCATCGTCACAGGTTAGCAAGAGAGAGATACTTCTTCATCATGTGTTGGTTGGTAAGCGAGAGATTGTGAGGTTAAACACATACATTTATAGATGTTCTGTCCAACCCCTAGAGCCAATTGGACATCATGGTACTTAAAGGCCCTTGAGACAAGCCAATTCCAAACAGCCATACCTCAGACCAATGGGGGAATAGAACATCTTAACACCTGCCCCCAAACCAAATGTTAAAGTACACCTTAGCCTTCTTACGGGTGGGTGGGGGGTGGGGTGGCTGTAGAAATGACTTTTAGCAAAGAAACATTCTGCAAACTGGTTTAAGACACATCCCCCAAATCCTGTCATAAAATTCAAACAGACCCATTCCTAAGGGGGGGGGGGGGGGGGGGTAAACACTAAATTAAATTGCTTTGCCTAAATTACAAATAAAGACATACAAAATATTCATCAAGTTATATGTAAAATCTCACATCAGCGCTTTAAATGACATGCTAGAGTCAAACATAACTCCTAGATTGCGGGCTGATTCAGTAAAATTAATGGGGATTCCAACTGAGTTAAATGATGACAAAATATTGTTATCAGCGTCATTCCCTCCAACAATTAACATCTCTGTTTTATCTGTGTTTAAAGACAAGTAGTTCTCATTCATCCACTCCTTTAATTCACTAACACAACTAATTAAAGACAACATCGGAGAAACTTCATTTGATTTAAATGAAAGGTATAACTGGGTGTCCTCTGCATACAAGTTAAAATTAACATTATGTTTCCTAATGAGAGATCTCAGTGAAAGCATGTAAAGTGAAAACAGTAAAGGTCCCAGTACTGAGCCCTGCGGGACACCATATTGAACTTCTGTGTATAATGATGGAGAACTGTCAGCACATTTCTGTACGTATTGGAATCGATTTGATAAATAAGAACTAAACCAAGCGAGCACAGTGCCTGTAAGCCCAACATCATTTTGTAGCCTGTGCAGTAAAATAGAATGGCCGATGGTGTCAAATGCTGCACTTAAGGTCAACAACATAATTACAGTGGAGTTTCCTTCATCAGAGGATATCAGAATGTCGTTTACAACACGCATTAGTGCCATTTATGTACTATGACCAGTGCCGAAACCAGACTGGAATTTCTTAAATAAATTGTAATGCGTATGGTGTGACTGAAGCTGACTGGTGACTGCTTTTTCTAGTATTATAGAGAGAAACTGTAAATTTGAAATAGGCCTATAATTATTTAGTATGTGTGGGTCTAGGTCTGACTTTTTAAGCAATGGTTTAATGACTGACACTTAGTGCTTCAGGTACTGTGCCATGCAATAATGAACTATTGATAATGTTTAGAATAGGCGCTGCAAGAACATCCATTGCACTTTTTACTAGTTTTGTTGGCACTGGGCTTCATTTTAGAAATTAAAGTTAAGACTTCCTGCTCAGTTACAGGATTAAAATTATTAAAGTGCTGAATGCTATGTGAGACAGGGTCTGCTAAGCTAGTATTTGGTTTGTACTGTGATGCAGAGATCTGGGATCTTATATTTTTAATTTTCTCATTGAAGAAGTTCATAAGTTCTCTACTGCTAATATCTGTTGGTATTTTGCACTGTTGATCTGAATTTCCATTTGTTAATTTAGCCACTGTTCTAAACAGTACCCAAGGATTTTTATTATTGCTATTTATTATTGTAGAATAGTATTCTGAGCGAGCTTTAAAGAGGTCTTTTTTATATTTATTAACACTCTGTCCATGCAATTTGAAAGACATGTAGCTTTGTTGTTCTCCATCTGCGCTCCAGTTTTCAACACTCTAATTTAAGAGCTCGAGTGTTTTCATTAAACCCGGGAGATAACCAGGGATAATACTTGTGCTATACTCAAGATACAAAGTTGTAAATTAAGAAAACCATATAGCAAGAATGATACAAACCCCAGTTTTTCTGGGGGCATGCCTTATACTTGCCCATGTCCACAAAGCTAAAATTAACTTTTCTTTCCTTTTTATCACTTCTTTGTTGCTCCTGTCAGGTAGCCTCCAATGATTTACTTTTGCTTTTTACTCAGTTGGCCTCTTGCTTATAATTTTGTTTTATTTATTTTTATGTGTTAAAAAAAAAACTGATAATTTTCTTAAACAGTTTATAGAACAATAGCTTTAGCTTTTGATTGATGATCCTAATGTCGTCATCTTCTTCTCTTCTTTTATCTTTTCACACTAAGTGCTTAAAATGTACAGTTTCATTAATTTTGAGTAACTAGAAATAAGGATAACAAATTTTCTGTGGTCCCAATGCGTCAGCTAAATTTGGCATTTAAAGCAATTTGAATGGATAGGTAATGTAATATCCATAAAAATTGACCACCAATAATAGGTGCCAACTAAATTGCTTTGCTACAGTATTTTTATTATGAAGTGATTAATATGAAGCAGATTTCATGTAGCATTTGTAATGTTTTATTTTACAGTCCTTTCAAAAGTACAAAATTAAATGTAGAAATGTGTAGCTTTAATAGGTGCATTTCATTTTTGGCAGAATATGAAGAAGAGCTTGGAAGAGAATTTGAATTTGAAAAGGGATTCTTCATATGGGGATTTAAAAAGGTAATTCATATCTCATTGAATAAAAATGTATTATAGTTCTACAATAAAGTAGCAAAGTTTTTATTTTATACAGTACCTATATAAAATATTTGCAAACTCCTCTCCACCGGAATTTTTCACATTTTATTGTTTTACAATCGATTTTATTACAATAGACGTTTTTGGCACTGAATATTAGAAAAAGACATGTTAATAAAGTAAAAGCAAATCTCTACAAATTGATCCAAAATTACTACCCACTTTACTGTGACATAACTAAGTAATCACTGGTGCAGCCAACTGGTTTTAGACACTGTATAATTAATTAAATGGAGATCACCTATGTGCAGTATAGTCTTATGTACTATGAATGCACCTGTTTGTGTAAGGTCCATCTGTTGGTGAGTCAGTTTTCTGGAAAAAAACTAGAGCAAGTAGACAAAAGAGCACTGCAGACAACGCAGTGATGAGGTTTTTGAATAGCATCAGTCAGGGGATGCATACAAGAACATTCACAAGTCACTGAATATTGTTGGGAGTACAGTTACTGTAAATCCATTTAAAAAAAATGTAAAGAATATGCCACAGCTTTACATCTGCCTAGAGTGGGGCATCCTCAAACTGTGGGACACCAGGGAGAGAAATTACCAAGAAAACTATGCCATCTCCTTTGGAGTTATAAATTTCCATGGCTAAAATGGAAGAGAGTGTGCATATGACATGCTTTACCAGTTGCAGTTTTATGGGAAAGTGCCAAAGACAAGTTCAGTGGTGAAAAAAATCTCATATAACATCTCAGCTGGAAAGCATGTGAGGTACTCTGAAATCAAAAGGAAGAAGGTTCTATAGATAATAGAGATCAAAATTGAATTGCAAAGGTAGACCAAGGTCAAGTTTGTTGATATGTACAAAAAAAGTACAAAAAAAGTGTATATAATGTACAAAAAAAGTGTATATAATGCATGCAACATATAATACTGTGTTTGTGCTTATGATGAACTGTTCTGCAATCTTGTGATTTGTGGGTAGAAACTGTCCCTGAATCTGCTGGTGTGAGTGCCAACAGATCTGTACTGTTTTCCAGAAGAAAGGTGTGAGAAAAAGCAGCTATGCAGGATCGATGAGGTCTTTAATACTACTGTTAGGTTTTCTAAGGCAGTGAGTGGTGTATATGTCCTGAACAGAAGGCAGCCAGGTAAAATGAATATTTTGTAGAGGGTAAATGAATGCAGCTAAATACAGAGAAATCCTCAAAGAAAACCAGATATAGTATGCATGAGAACAGCGACTTGATAGCTCATTTTTTTTTTTCAGTGGTATGGAGAGTATAAATGTTTAGTTTTGGGACTTCATGGCCTGTATTTAAAAGTAAAATGAAAACTGGCCCATCTATAGGATGTTCAGATTTGCTGTGATGAACTGTATATGAACTTGAACATTTTTCTACGACGATTCACATAGAGGAATGACTGTGAGACTCTGCTTTATATTTTGAATTGTAATTTTGTGTGTTTTGGTTGAGTGTATATGTGTTTTCTTTTTTCAGTTTTATTTGTGTATAACTTACATTGTAATCCTAGGTTAATGTGGCTAGTAAGTTTATAACTGAAAAAACAGGTGAAATTGATCTGTCTCTAGGGAAATTGGTGCAGTATAGATAAATACTCTTGACAAGTTGAGGTGTTTTGCAATTACTTTCAAGATTAAAACATTTCAGCAATTTTGACCAGTTAGTTACCACAGAGTAACATCATAGATGGGGATATTGGCAGAAAGAATATACTGCCTGAAGGTGAGAGAGACACATTTCAATTGGAGAATCTACAGCCAGCTAGATACGAGAGTCACTGTTCATTCATCAGCCTGCCTTCTGAATGAAGAAAAGCATAATCCATTTTTAAGTGCATATATGTGTGTGGGTCGTTCTGTCCGTGTGTGTGTGTGTTGAACTTGGAGTGCTCAAGAATAGGCCAGTCTATAATAAAAATAGTAAACTCTACTCTCCCCATGATAGTACACCAAGACAATGACTGCAAATATAAAGCTGAAGCTACACAGCAGTGACTTAAAAACATCAGTGTTAATGTTCTAGGGCAGCCAAATCAGAGTTCAGACCTCAATCCATTCGAGAGTTTGTGCCTGAACTTGAGAATGGCTGTTAACTCATGGTCCCTAAGCAACTTGACAGCGCTTGAGCCGTTTTCCAGAGAAGAATTGAGGGGACAGAGACTGTAATGTCCTTGTGTGTAAAGCTAATAGAAATCTACTCACACAGCCTCAAGGCTATGATTGCTGAGACAGTTACCTCTACTAAATACTAAATTGAAGGGGGTGAATAATAGGCAGTCACTTATTCTGAGTTTAATAATTGTAATAAGATTGGATTAGTTTGTTGAATTTTTTATTTGCTTCGACATTTAAGAGTGTTTTTTTATGAGCAGCAGTCTCAAAAACCTTATTAAACATACTGTGATTCAATGTTATATACAGTGTTTTCCTAGATTTAAGTTTTTTGTATTTTTTTGTTTTTATTTAGATTTTTTTTTTTTTTTTTTTTTTTTACAATTTTCTGATTTTAATTTTTCTTTTTTGTTTGTTTTTCAGCAGTTAACTTTTAGTTTTTTGTCACACCAAAAATACTCACAGGGACACAGTCTTGCAAGTGTAAAACACTGTTTTCTTTATAATTGGTAAATTGTATATAATTAATCCATCCATCCATTATCCAACCCGCTATATCCTAACTGCAGGGTCACGGGGGTCTGCTGGAGCCAATCCCAGCCAACACAGGGCGCAAGGCAGGAAACAAACCCTGGGCAGGGTTCCAGCCCACCGCAGGACACACACACCAAGCACACACTAGGGAAACAATTTAGAATCGCCAGTGCACCTAACCTGCATGTCTTTGGACTGTGGGAGGAAACCCACGCAGACACGAGGAGAACATGCAAACTCCATGCAGGGAGGACCCGGGATGTGAACCTGGGTCTCCTAACTGCGAGGCAGCATCGCTACCCACTGCACCCGTATATAATTAATATTGCACCTAAAATACAATTTTACTATCTGTGGCAGAACTCAATTTTCTCATAATAATGTGACAGTACAGTTTTAAGTATAATCTAAAAAATGAAAGAATCAAATAACAAGTATGCTCTGATATCATTTGTCATTTTAACCTGCAACAAGTTTAAGTACCTGGTTATTTAATTTCAAAAAGACTTTTTTTTATTTTTGAGATTCCCTTTGTGAACAATCAGATTACTGCACACACATACTGTTATTTTATATTTTGTGGCACCCGGACGGGGCTCATGCCTGGCCGGGACGCCCAGGAAGACAGGAGGAGGGCTCATTCCTCTTCCAGACCGCGAGGGGGCGTCCGCCCTGGTTGTATTGGGGGCCACAGGTGCAGAGCTTGGAAGCTCTACCCTGTAGGGGCCTGTGGCCACCGCCAGGGGGCGCCCCGATGCCTTGGGGACCCTGGACCCCAGCGCTTTTGCCACACCCGGAAGTGCTGGGGGGAAGAAAAGAGGGAACACCCGGAGTGCTTCCGGGTACACAGCCGGCACGTCCGCCACACTGGGGAGTGCCGGTGGAAGATTGCCGGGAGCACCTGGAGCACATCCGGGTGTGTATAAAAGGGGCCGCCTCCCTCCAGTCATTGACAAGAGTCGGGAGGAAGTGAGATGATGTCGGGAGGAAGGCAAGGAGGCGGCCTGAAGAAGGCATTGTTGTGTGGCCAGGACTTTGGGGTTTGTGGGCACTTGGAATATGTAAATAGTATGTATAATAAATGTGTGTTGGGTGACATGAGCGTGTCTGCCTGTCTGTGTCCGAGCCATTCTCCACAATTTATTTTTGATATATCCTGATGTGAATTATGTCATTTCTCATTTTGAAACTTTGAAAATGTATTTTTTTTCAGAGAATTTTTACTTTGCTTATTTTTGTAATACTATTGAAGTCGTGCTTGAACTGTGTTAATAATAATAATAATAATAGCAGAAATAAAGATGAGTTTTTCCATGTATAAAATGCATTTCTACAAGCATACCATTTACATTAAATACTGAACATCTGTTATAGCAGCATCTCAGATCATTCACTTAATGAGCAACATGAGCCTAAACTCGGAGGATGTAATTTAACAACACATGTAGAATAAATAGATTTTTGGCAATATAGAGCACTTTATAATACAGTTTGAAATATTCAGCTATTAAACAGTATCTAAAGTTACACACACTCGGTCCATGTACACGTGGTGAGAAAATGCAAATTCCACACAGACACTGACCAGGTTAGCAGTTAACCTGAGATCATGATGCTTTGTGATAATAATTACAACTAGCCGAAGCCCGCCGGCGGTGTAAGAATAGGAAAGGAAAACGGTGAGAAAGGAATTCAGAAATCAAGAAGAAATAAATACTTCTTGAAAGATGCAGTTGTGAATAGGTGTTTTGGTGGAGACAATAGATAATGAGTCAAAAGATCTACTTGTACTACAATATCAGGTCTGTGCTCTGGTCTTTAGGTATCCGACAGTGCATGTAGAATTTCCGGCCAAGCAGGATTACATGTGAAAGTGATAAATAAATCAGGCTTTATGAATTTACTTACTATGGCCATGGCATCCTGATAGTTTTGTTGCATGTATCTTGGACTTCCTGGAAATGTGGACGGTAATATGATCATTTTGCCTACACGTACGTTGTTATTTTCAGCGTTTGCTTGCAGTGCGTCTGATAGTCCTTTGTATTGTTCCACGCGCAGATCTTGTTGATCTAATCTGAGATAGTTGACGGGCGCCCTCTGTTTTAACATACGCATCTACGACGTACTGTTGGAATAGTTTGCCGCTGGAGTGCAAAATACGTAAATGTATTCCTCATTGCTAATCTGTATGCGTAAAATTGGCATTGAGTAAGCCTTATTCATTTGGCAGTTCTTTTATCGGGAACATGTTGTAAATCTTTGTGCCAGCCAAAGTCTCCGTAAGGGAATAAAAGTGGGTAAACCATTGGATCGCAATTCATATTGAGTGTGGAAATCTGCTTACAGGAGTTGCCTATGGGATAGATGCAAATGTCCCTTTCGGCAGGCGGTTTGCCACCTTTTCCGACGAAAATCGCTGCAACATCGGTGTGACATGTCGGGGCATTGTATCGTCGTAAATCCTGCCTAGGGCTTTCCTTGAAAACCATTCCTTCAGATGCTGTTGGTTTGGACTGAGCGATTTAATGCATGTGTTTATATGATTTAGCGAAGGGGTTGATGGTTCTGAGCATGGAATCTAGCTGGAGAAGTAAATTTTCGCTGCACGCAGAGTTTGCTTTATTTTGTAAGCGTACTGTAGTAGTTTGCGCTGTGTCAAAAACATACAACTGTCCATATCCTGGAGAGGTAGAAGTGTTAGCATATAGTGGAGAGATTTGATGATAAATTTGCCCGTGTATTTTAAAACATTATGGTCCGTGGCCAGGAGGTTGAGTTATCTGTGCACCCATAGAAGCAAACGCTAGAGAAGAGTTGTATTCTCGAATGTGTAACAATGAACAGGATAAGAGCGGATTTTGTTTTCAGTTTTACAGCCAAAAGCTGGGCAACTTCAACCATTTAATGCTAGTTTATATGCTGTTCAGTTCACAATCTCAGCCTGACCTTCTTTGTGCTGCAAAGGAAGTAGACCAGCTGGAGTAACCTCATTGGTGATGCAAATTCCTCAAGGAATACTGCTGCATTTTAAATATATTAAGATTACTGCAGTCCATTCATTTGCTATCGATGAAGCTCTGTGACACTGCACAACCCATGTTAAAACATCATTACTAATCTGATTAAAGCTTAATGTATAAGTATAATGCTCAGTTGATAACATTGACTACATCATTTGCATCTGCTTATTCTGCAACTGCAAAGGTACTATCAACAAAATAGTAATATCTGTTCAAAGTAAGGTTAAATTGCTACAACCCCTACCTTGTTTACCACAAAAATATAAGATGTTTTCCAGACTAAATAATGGCTGACTTTGAAGTGTTGGGGGTGGCTATTCAATCTTGACAAATCCTCCAAAAACTATTTAGCTGTACTTTCCAAAGTGAAGTGTGGCTTGTTTTAATTAAAGTGACTTTTCATTAAAGTTTAGTGAAAGTTGTCCGCTGTTCACAGTCAACGGGCCCTATGTGGCTGACAGTCAATTGTGGGCAGTGAAACCTACAGAATAAGTCATTGACAGGTGATGAGGCTTTGGTATTCACTCTCATTTCTAGAAGAGAAAGCTGACTGATGGATGAAGTGACCAATGAACTTTACAGCCAGCAGTGAGCGGTACTTACACATGTGAAGGAATCCATGCCCAATCCTAACTAGATTTACGATTGCACAGTTCTAAATAATGAATGATAAAAATATTGCCAACTGCATGCTTGCATGTACATTATGCAAAAGACTAGTGTTGTGATACACTAAAATTGCAAAAACTAGTTTTCATTTTTATTTTCTTGTTTTTGTTTAATTCTAGTTTTCAGACATTTTGTCATTTTTATTTTAGTTTTAGTTAACAAGGTTATTCATTAACAACATTTTTTGTTTTAGTTTAGGAGTAACACTGGTTATAAAACAGTAAAACATGAAGTCCAAGGGGGTGAGAGAGTTTAAATATGGTAAACAAATATGGTAAAATAGTTGATATTCTTTTCGATATTTTTAGCCTTCTTTCAGCCACTCCCAGAAGGTTAAAAATGACAAATTTCAAACATAAGCATGTGGGATATTATTTTAGACTACTTCAAGATCAGTGATTACAAATATGATATTATTTTTGATTCTTGGTCCTTTACTAAGGACCTAGCTATAGATTGCGGAAAATTAAATATTTCTAATACATTAAATATTTAAACTCAAGCACAGGTTTTAATATTGCAAATATCTGACGCAACTGCTCTTGTTGTTTATGTACTTCTCTCATGAAGTAAATCAAGTATTTCTTATTAACACTCCAAATTAGGGTGACTTATGCTAATTGAGGTTGTTCATTATTTTAAAACAAAGACACAGGAAATTCTCCATAAATGCATGTTTAAAATTATATATATATATATATATATATATATATATATATATATATATATATATAATAATTCTCTAAGCCGCCGCCAGAACGGGCAAGACACCCATGAAAGCACGCAGGAAGGAGCCACGCCCACACCCATGAAAGCATGCAGGAAGGAGCCACGCCCACCAACTCTAAGACTGTTGGATACGATGAAAACTCGCAGAGCCACGCCCACCAACTCGGACGCGACGCCTCGGAGAACACACCGTCATTTCTGTTTGTCTGTGCTACAGTCCACATGCTGCTTTGAGCCACGTTGACTTTTTGGTTACGACACACGGCCACGTGCAACATCGCAAACTGTTTTACACGCTACGTACAGCAATTTGCATCCGCGACAAACATGCATCTTCTTAGATGGTCCTGCAGGAACACGGAAAATGTTTCCCCGCCCTCCAACACTCCTTATTCCCCGGCCCGCGTCCACCCTCGCTCTCTAGGCATTCCCACTGCCTGCTCATGTGCCCGGACGCAACAACTCACCGACCACCCCATAAGTCGCTTTCGTCTGTGCTAGGAGTCCACATGCACCTCTGAACCACGTTGACTTTTCATTATTCTTTTCGGTTATGACGCACGCACCACCATCGCAAACTGTTTTACATGCCATGGTCTTAGAGTTGGTGGGCGGGTCTCCGTGAGTTGCTCTTGCGAGCGGGCACATGACCAGGTGGTGTGTATGCTTTGAGAACGAGGGTGGACGCGGCAGGACCATGTAAGAAGAGGCATGTTTGTCTCGGATGTGAATTGCTGAATGCAGCGTCTAAAACAGTATGCGAGGGGTATCCCATGGGATCCTTAAAACAATCCTTTAAAACTGAGGTTAAAACACAATGAAGGAAGCAGTCTTTAAAAACCAATAAGCCCTGTGCCTCTGTTTCATTAGCATCTCACCTGCTTCACCGATGCAGGCCCTGCAACAGTCGAGACTTTCTATCAGCAGCTGACCTTCTCTGTGCCTGACTCCACTATAGGCTGCAACAAAATTATGAAAGTATGAGCGCATTTGTTTCACACAAGCTGTGTGTGTGGGTGGGTTGGTGGTAGTTAGTTAATTAGTTACTCGAAGGATTTTAAGATTTAATATGCACAAGCGGTAACGCTGCAAAAGCAGCCCAAACCAGAAAACACGGCTGGCAAAAAGTGGCCAACAAATTAAACGCGTGTCCATTGTACTTACTGAAAGCAGCGTTACGGATTTTGCAAATGTTCATTTTTCCCTCTGCTTAAAAAACATTTAAAAAGCTGCGTGATTATGCGGCGTATACTACGCCGCGGGTTGGTATGCAGCGTGTAAAACAGTTTGTTTTTCGCGGATAATTTGTCTCTTACTATTACACGAAGACAATTTCCTGTTAATACTTCGTTACATTGATATAGCGGTGTTCTCAGTATTCAAAGCGCCATCCACACAGGGAGGAACTGGGAAGCGAAAGCATAATCTTCCACAGTCTTCTTACTGCAAAGCAGCAGCACTACTACAGTGCCACAAGGCAGTTAAAGAATACACCGGGCTCGATTTTGTTTTCACTTCTGTTTACAGAGATCGGGTCGCAGATAGCATTGTTGCAATGTTACTTTTCTTGTTGGCTTATTACATTATGGATGTTTCACATGTTCATTTTTTCCCCTGTGCTTAAAAGACATTAAAAAAGTGTTTCTCAACTGTGACTCCGGAACATCTCAGTACGCAAGCTATATTAAGCGTCAACAACGAAGACTCGCTACACCTTAATCTACAAGTACTGACACTTATCCCTACCGACGAAGTAACTTTCACCAGCGTGGCCTTCTTCGTCACAGACGATCCTCTTTCAGTCACGTACAGTTATATGTTGTTCTCTCCAGAGGTCTATCTTTTCATTCACTCACAGTGGTATCCACAAACCCACCCCATTTGAACAACTGTGTCATTCAGGAAGTGTTCACCCATCAATACATAATTATGCGGCATATGCTACGCCGCGGGTTGGCTAGTTATTAATATTATGCTTAATTTTTAGGCAGAATTGTTCAATATGAGAGCATCTTTCCTCTTTACTCTTGATTAATACCAGTGTTTGTTCGGCACGTCTAACATAAAATTATGTAATTATTCTTTTATAACTGGCACCTGGTCTGTGTTGGGTTATAGCCTTTTTCCTTAAACTACAATTACTTTATCTATGTGTTTTATGCTTCCAAAATGCAGATATGAAAGTATATGTTTATGCTCGTTATGTTTCTTTTATACAGATTTATAAATACTCTAAAGCAGGGGTGTCAAACTCAATTTTATTGAGGGCCAAAAATAACAATATATAAACCCAGTGCAGGCTGAAATTAGAGTCAGAGGTCACGGTTCAATGCATAGACTTTTATTAGTGCCCTATTATTTTACCAAGAAATAAAACTAATTTTAACAGCCTCAAAAAAGGACATTGTGAAATAATAATGTTACTTTAGATTTCACGTGCAATGCGTGATTCACTGTACTGTACTGTACTGCAGTGGATCTCAAACTCAGTCCTGGGGACCCCTTGTGGCTGCAGTTTGTTTGTTCTAAACAAGGTCAGTTCTTTAACTGGACTCCTACCCTAATAAGGCAAGCTCTGATTTCCCTGTTCTTAAGGTTTTGGGTCAATGTAGAAGTAATTATACTAAGCATTTATGTGTGCTACATGGAGATTATTTCATTTTTTTTTTTTTTTTTTTTTTTTTTTAACTTTTACATTTTTTTTTCTCTCTTTTTTTTAATGGGGCTGACACTGAAGTAGCTACAGCCATTCAGCATTAAGTGTTCTGTAACTGGTGAGAACAAAAACATGCAGTCATTTGGAGTTTCCAGGACTGAATTTGAAAACTATTTCTATAGTAAAGAAATTTACCCTAATTTCATATTGGATTGGCTGTAATTCCACTCATGAAACCATTAAAACCGAGTCAAAATCACAGACCAGTGTACAGTTCCTGTAAAATGAATGAAGTAAATACCTTAAGTTCTATTGTCATTACAGTATTACTATTAGATTGATTATATGATTTATATTAATTAATTACCAGTCTTTGGCTAAGCTGTATTAGTAGGCATTGCTTTTAATTAAATATAAAATATCGATAAATAATTTATAATAATGTTTTTTGATTTATAGATACATTTTTTAAATTTAGCAAAGTGTTTCGTTTTGGAATTATTTACTTCTGGATTTTAATATGAGAATAAAATCAGGTTGATCGGAACTTTAAGATAATATATGGATTCTACTTTTTTGTATTACAGTATATACATTTTTTATAGAAATGCTGTGTTTTAAGTCAAATCATTCTTAGTCTGTGGAAATACAATTACAGTGGAACCTCGGTTTGCGAGTAACTTGGTTTACGAGTGTTTTGCAAGATGAGCAAAAATTTTTAATAAATTTTCACTTGATAAACGAGCGAGGTCTTGCAGTACGAGCAGTTTGTCTGTTGAGCGTCATGTGATCACAATTGAGCTGATAGTTGTTCTCTCTCTCTCACTGCAGGATTGTGGGCAATCGTCTCCTATTCTCCGTCTGAGTCGGCGTGCCTCACTCATATAGTCAACATCCGTACGAGCGTATAGTGTTTACTACAGTATTAGCATTGTGATTGTGTGCGCGTGTATGTGTGCTCGCGCGCGCTTGTGTGCTGTGACATGCGAGTCCCCATCTTGCACCCTACAACACGAAGCTGAGTCTCAGTACTTTAGCAACACAGGCTTTATTCAGCTTGAAACAGCAACAGTGCGCTTATTTATACACAGACACAGCAGTCAGGCAGGGCCCTGCACATTTATAATGTTCCTTG
Source organism: Erpetoichthys calabaricus (assembly GCF_900747795.2). Taxonomy (NCBI): domain Eukaryota; kingdom Metazoa; phylum Chordata; class Cladistia; order Polypteriformes; family Polypteridae; genus Erpetoichthys; species Erpetoichthys calabaricus. Next base: position 20,047,583 of record NC_041408.2, read on the forward strand.
TTCCTTGTATCATCCATTGACAGCAGGCGCTTATAGCATGTCCGCGATCTTTTCGGATTCGCTTTTACAGAGAATGGCTTCAGCGCTGGGAGACTGCGATTGCTTTGGGACGCTCTTCAGCGTGTCATCCCGTCGGGTGCAATCCCACAAGAGTTTAGAAACTCACTCACACCAGCCATAATTCTTTTCAAAGGTAAAGTGCAAGTTAATTTGTTTTATGTATTTTTACTTTATATTTTGAAATTAATCATTTTTATATGAATAGTTTTGGGTTGTGGATCAAATCATCTCAGTTTCCATTATTTCTTATGGGGAAATTCACTTTCATATACGAGTGCTTTGGACTACGAGCACGTTTCCGGAACGAATTATGCTCGCAAACCGAGGTTCCACTGTATTCATAAAATATTCTTACATATTGAAGCTCTTATTTGATATTGACAGCTGAAACACTGCATAAACATAAATATACATGCTTTTATTTGTTTTAAATAATTTTTTAACCATTAATTTAACTACAGTTTTTACTGTTTAGATATACCTTTAAAATATTTTTGCAGTTTTTTTTTACATTGTAATAATTAATTATTCCTAATTCCTAAGGTGTAATTTAAGATGATTTTTACTTATGTAGTACTTGTTTCTTACCAATACTATCAATACTTGTTCTGTATGATTATCATACCTAAATAACAAACACAGTGCAGGCACTTTTTATTTCTTTTGTATGGAACACACACTAGAATTACCTAAAGTGTTAAATGTTGAGGAGTTATAGTGGAAGGTAAATAGTTTTTGACTCCTTTACTGTAAGTGTACTGCACAGCCATTTGTAAGATGCCATTGATATCTGTAATTGTCTGTCTTGTTTTTTTATCATTTCTACTACAAGTAACAGGCACAGCTTTTATTTTTGGATGTATTTTTTAACTGATGTCCATAGTTGAAAAACTGAATGAACACCCATTTTCTGTATGTGCTGTTACCTTACTTTGTGTTTTGTTTTTCATTATATGATGCATATTGATGTTTCATGTCACACTTTCTATGAAATGAGTTAAGAACTTTTCTAAACAACAGTGTACGGCACAGCAAACAGCCAAGTCCACTGGCAGAACAGTAAATGTATTCCTGAGTCGTCCCAGATTGACAAAAAAATTCCAGTCAGAAATAACTTTAGTATTGTTAATGCATCTGACATGAGCAAAACAAGGACCTGCAAGTCTTAGTCTGACATCTTTTTCAAAATCACCGACAGTATAGACCTGTTGGTACCACAGAAGGGTGGCCAGCCCTGACACCTGTGTAGTTTTAAAAAGTGAGAAGTGTGGCAGATTTCTATCTGTCAATCTGTTTTCATGAGGCTGTGACATCTTTGTCATCATGTTAAAGCACTTGCATTCTTTGTGGCAATATGGAGTGTTACCTTATTTTCACATTTTTTTCTGTTGGGTCATTAGCAATTTCTATTATAACAGTTGAGTAGCTGTGATGCACTAATAAACGCAAATGGGCACAAAAGATACATTGTAATGTAATTCTGCTAAATTATATACAGTTATGATTGATATATGAAACAAACATTAATGGGGGTCTCCTAAGAAAACTAACCCGTCATTGTGAGCCATACATAACATGTTTTGAATATGAATGATGCGGGCTGCATTACAAAGGTTCACGGGCCGGATTCAGGCCACAGACCTTGTCTGACACTCCTGCACTAAAGGTTCATGTATGGTCAAATTGATTCTCGGATGAGATGACAACTAGCACATATTTTGAATTTCTGTTCTTCTGACCACTGGACCTGTACTCTCTAGTAGTAGTATTTACATAAATATTACAGGGCATATGAATGATGAATATTTTTTCCTGTTTATTTAAGGATGGATAGCTGCTAAAAAATAAATATTTTTTTTCTTCTATGTGTACTCTAGTCCCCACCACATCTTAAAATCATGCTTGTTAGGTTAATTTGGTGTCTGCAGATTTACCCAGTCTGAAAGGCTGTGTGTGTGCCATGTGATATTTACACAAACTCAACTGTATACCACCTTTAACCCAGTTTATATAGAAAAACTGTATGAAAGAAACTTATGAAAGAAACTTTCATAAAGTTTGGTTAATTCTTGTTGAATGTATTTTATTTTTTTCAAATTCAGATAATAGGGTACATCCATAAACCTTGCAAAATGGAGAGTATGAAAGATTTCTTCCAGTTAAGCATATTTAAGCAGTAAGGTTGCAGTGGCTGAGAAACATTTTCATTAGGTTAACCTTCAATGGAAAGGATTCCATCTGAATTTTAACATAGTACATTTATTGCAGTTTTTCAATTTACATGTCACCCTGACAGTACAACCTTTCAGTAGTCAATTCTGCTTGGTACAAATGAATAAAATGACTTTTTTATTTTTGGCATCTTATGAAGGCACTTTTATTTTGTTTTTGATATAAGGTTAAGAATGTAGATTTTAGTGACTTAATGTTAGATAAATATGGAAAAAGTGCCTAGATTTATTAGCCACTTTATTGTCAATACATTTTCATTAATCACTTTATATTAAGTATGAGGCCTTATAAATACTGCAGGTATGTGTTTTCATTAAAATCTAGGTAATACTGAGTATAAAGAACAGGTGGTTGGGAACATTTTACAAATCAGAGGTAGTTATATTCTGCTCAGTCATTAATTTAAAATTAATAAGGTGGTACACATAATAAGTAACTGTGTCCAGCTGGGGGCGCACACTCCCTGGAAATAGGTCCATTGAGATTGTAGCCTTTACTAAACCAATATTGTATCTTTTCCCTAGTGGTACGGCAGTGATTCTAAAAAGAAAAAGGAATCAGTAATGCTAAAGGAAGTTTATACTTAGTTTATGTTTAATATTGGCTTAACACTTCCAATAACATAATAGTCGAAGGAGAGTTATACTGGTGAAACCGTGATGTGGTCGGAGGTTCCTGCAATCAGCACTTGTCAAACTTCGAGAGAGGAGTGCGGGAAGGCATTTTGTCTTAGGCACAGGCAGGAACGATGTCTTCCATCCTTCCGTAGGTAATCTCTGAGGTTTCTTGCAGTTGTTCCAACTTTTATGCCTTCTCTTCAAGCATGCAACTTCCAAATGTGGGTACAATATTTTGCTGGTTACTGCTGAGATTGCTTGCATAGCAGCATCAGTTTGGGAAACCTTGAATTAGGTAATGGCTATATATTGATTATTATAAAACGGGGCACATCAGCACTTCAGCACTGTGTAACACTTGACTCATCCCATCTCCCTGTCAGATGGTTTGTGTGGCTTCAGCAAATATCCATTATTAATAAAATTATGCGTATGGAATAATCCTCACAATGGCACACTTAAGACCATTGGCTACAATAACATGTTGAAATCCAGTAATAATAATTCTAGATGCTTAATAAGAAAATCCTATGTTTTTTAACTTATTATTAAAGAAATAGATAGAAGAACTTCTACTGTGTTGGGTGACGTTATGCAGGACAATTTTGATTTTGTTTTTACCAGGTTAGCTGCTTCTTTCTGTAATGATTGCTCTTTAATTTGGAGTAATACTGAGGATGGCCAGTGTAGACGTCATTCTTACACTATTTAATGATTTCACTTCATGCTGACCAGTGAATAATTTCATAATTTAAAAATAGTCTGATTTTTATGTAGAAGCTAACCGAAAGATTTATTTGGTATTTTAAAGTCATATTTGGCAGTTGCATGTACAAGTAACATGATGATTAAATGCAATCAGCTGTTAAGTATTATTTTCTTTTGTTACAGGATCCAACTGATTTTGAATGGAGTTTTTGGATGGACTGGGGAAAAAGGCATTTGGCCTGGTATTTTCTTTGCCATGTGTTTATTTCACTTGTTACCAAAACTCTTATACCAAAGGTAAGCTATTGACAAACATGAGGCCATAATTAATGATCTATATACAGGACTGAATTTGACAACTACTGTATAGACAGAATCAAATTTTAACTTCTATGTAAGAGTGGCTTCAAAATAAAAATAAAGCGATTCTTTGATGGAACAACCCTGTAGTTTAAGAAAGCCACAATGAACTTTTGACAGATTTAAATTGCAGTGATGGGTTAAAAAAAAACTATTTGCGGAAGTTCTGGTAGCAAAATAGCTTGTCTGGCCTACTTGTACCTGGTTCTTACTTAAACAAATAAGAAACGCAAGTGCAGTAATGAAAATTAGTGCAACAGGTTGTTTTCTGCATTTAACTCTATTGTGTTTAAATAATCTCCTTTTCAGTGTACAGTTAACAGAAAATCATTTGAATACAGTGTTTAATCCAGTATTTATTCTAATGGGTCCAAGGGTCATAATTAAATGAAAGGCATTTCTAATATAATAATTAATGCATGTTTCTTTTAATATACTGTATGCAGTCACCCTTAAAACCATATCCTAAAAAATGAATATATAAACCATAGCAGAGAACTAAACAATTTAACATGTATTTCCTTTGCTCAGTGTTCTTTCGAAACAAACTCATGCTTGTTGAATGTCAGTCCAGTGTCATGATATCAAGCCACCTCAGTAATTTCAGTATGTTATGCTAATACCTGATACTAATTTTTGTTTCTGTCTTGAATTTTGGGAAAAAGTATAATAATACAGCTTAATTTGTAGAGGATTTAACTTTTTATATTTGTGTTTTATGTAAGCATTCAAATGGCTCATAGTACATCTTAAAATTCTAAAGAGTTAAGAAAGGTAAGAGTGAATATGATGGTTACTTAATTGATGTTTTCCTTTAGTTTAGGGTTGTTTTTCTGATGCTGTATGGTGTTTTCGTCTGCTTCTTTCTTCTGGGTGTTCGAGGTCTGGCTATGGTTCTCCTGCATATGATGATCTCCTTTTCTGTTGCCCTTTTGAGGAAACCACTTCTTTGCTGGCTTTGTTCACTGATGCTCCTTTATACATTGCATTTACCATTTTTTGAGGAGATACAGGTAGGAATAACATATTACACATATATTGATGAAATACTTGGAATATCTTAATATTTTTAAGGATTTGTTAATCTGACTCTATTAATGATTCTTTTGTTAAGTATATTCAGATAAGATTATAGACAAGTGAACATAATGAAAGGCAGGAACAGGGCTCCGCATCACCTTAAAAAACAGAGAAAAACAACGTGTAAAAGGAATAGACTCGACACACTTAAAAAGGTTTGGGGCAGCCACCCATATATTATTCCTGGATTTTTGTTGAATACAGAAATGTTCTCTATACCAAGTCCAGAACAGAACTGACGATGGTTTGTCACGATGGCGGTTTTAAGGGATAGGACAGGAAGTGATGTTCTTCATTAGTCAGAGTAGGTGCCGGAAGTGATGATCTTCTGGGCGCCGGAACCGGAAGTGACGTCATCTGTTTTAAATCAGACAGGTTTTCCCGCGGCTGGTCTGTAGAGATAACAGGAGAAGGTTTAGTGCACCCCGCCAACCCCTGGCCTGGCATGGAATTACCTTTGCTTGGTCCATACAACGTCTTCCTAGTCGCACGTGTGTGACAAATGCTTATGCATGCCTTACATCTGATGCTGTCTGGGTAGGGTTTGGTTGATTAGGCAGATTTGATGATCATTAATAAATAAATCAGCAATCTATATATCCAAATACAGGATTCTCTGTTAACAAGTTATGTTGCCTTTTTAAAATGCACAATAAAGAGATAGTTGTACAAAAATGGGCTGCACAGTCGAGCTGCATGAAAAAAGCCTTTACTGTGCCAGTGCCACAAGGCCTGCTTGCAATAGGTCAAAAAGTATTTAGACAAGCCTAAAAAACTTGTGGAACTAAGTCCTTTAGAGAGATGAGACCAAAACTGAACTTTATGGTCACAACCATAAACGCTATGTTTGGAGAGGACGCAACAAGGCCCATAATGAAAAGTACATTATCCCTACTGTAAAGCATGGAGGTGGATCTTGACTGCATTTCACCTGAAGTGGCTTGTGTGTTTTTCTTGAAATCTTCACAAATGATACTGGCAGTTGTGGCTGAAAGCTTGGTTGGTCTACTTTTTGCCTGTTAACAACACAACCCGTAACTTTTCCTCTTTTTTTTTATCAGAGTTTGAGGAGTAGTAGTAGGTCTTTATTGTCATTTCAACCATATACAGTGAAACGAAACATCGTTCCTCTAGGACCACGGTGCTACATAGAGCACAGGACTACAGAAAAAAACTATACATTGCTATATAAATGTAATGAGTTATTATTATTATTATTATTATTGTAATATAAAGTGAATTTGTGCAAGCATATGTAAACATTACAGGACAGTGCAAAGAGAGAGTGGTACACACTAAGACCGTGCAGTGCCGACCAGTACACATTTATGATATTTACATGTAGAAAAGATTAGCAGGTTATGCCAGAATATGACAATATCTTAATAGAAGGAACAGATGTAAACGTGACATAGGAAGTAGGAAGAAAGCAACAGTATGACAATAAATACAAAAACATGATATGGTTGAGTGGGAAGGTGTGTATATGTTACCAGTCTAGTCACTGAGTGTTTAGGAGTCTTAGGGCTTGAGGGAAGAAACTGTTACACATTCTGGAAGTGAAGGTCTGAATGCTTCGGTACCTTTTTCCAGATGGCAGGAGAGTGGATAGTTTATGTGAGTTGTGCGTCTGTGGCTGGTGCTGGTGGCTTTGTAGATGCAGTGTGTATTGTACATGTCTGTGATGGATGGAAGAGAGATTCCGATGATCTTCTCAGCTGTCCTTAATATACAGCAGAGTGTATCTAGATCTTATGAAGTCAACAACCATCTCCTTTGTGTTGTCTATGTTTGGAGACAGGTTGTTGGGTTTGCACCATCCCATTAACTTCTGCACCTCCTCTCGGTATGCTGACTCGTAATTTTTGCTGATGAGGCCCACCACAATTATGTCATCAGCAGACCTGATGATGTGGTTAGAGCTGTGCTTTGCTGCACAGTTGTGAGTCAGTAAAGTGAACTGCAGTAGACTAAGCACATAGCTTTGTGGAGACCAGTGCTAAGTACGGTGGTGTAGGAGATGCTGTTTCCAATCCTGACTGACTGAGGTCTCTGCTATTACAGAGGGATGTGTTCAGGCACAGAAGGTTAGCTTTCCAGTCAGGTGTGGAGGAATGAGTGTGTTGAATGCTGAACTAAAATCTATGAACAACACTTTCATCATCTTTGACCAGATGAAAGAGGGCCAAAGGGAGGGTGGTGGCAATGACATCGTCCATTGAATGGTTTCAGCAGTATGCAAACTTCCGAGGGTCCAGTGAGGGGGGCAGCAGTGTCATGATGTGCTTCATGACAAGCCTCTCGAAGCACTGATAGTTTTGAGTGCAACAGGACAATAAACATTGAGGCAGAACACTGAGGACGTCGTCAGCACAGTCTTGAAGCACGTTGGAACTGTGGCCTTGCTCAGAGAAATGTTCAAAATCAAAATCTTTATTGTCATTGTAGCAATGAGACATTGTACAACAAAATTTAGGTGCAATTTTCCAATGCAAAAACAAAATAAAAACAAAACACAATTACTCAAGTTAAACCTAAAATTATCCATTCATACATACGTCATATTGCACTTGTCCCATAGCCAATGTTGACTTAGGGCTGTACTGTAAACATGAATTAAGTGCACTTGGTCAGATTGACCACTTAGCAGCATTCAGCATGGTGATGGCTGAAGGATAGAAAATGTTTCTCAGTCTATTTGTCTTAGTCTTTATGGACCTGAAACGTCTGCCTAAAGGCAGGCGTTCAATCAATGCATGTCCTGGGCGTGATGGGTCCTGAAGAATTTTCTTGACGTTCCTGACACAACAGGAACTATGTAGTTCTTCTAGTGAGGGAAGAGGACAGTCGACTATCCGCTGGGTGACCTTAATGACCCTGTGGAGCTCTTTCCTCTGTGCTGCTGTGCAGCTGGAGAACCACGCACAGAGACAGTAGGCCAGAATGCTCTCTACTGTGCAGTGGTAAAAGGACACCAGCAGTTTCTCAGGGATGTTGTTCTTCCTGAGAACCCTCAGGAAATAGTCTCTTTTGGGCCTTCTTCACTACCTCAGCAGTGTGTGTTCCCCAGGTCAAGTCCTCCCTATTGGTGACTCCCAAGAAGCGGAAGTCTGAGATCCTCTCTACACAGTCCCTGTTGATGATGAGTGGCTGGATGTTGTCTGCCTTCTTCCTAAAGTCCACGATGAGCTCCTTGGTCTTGGCTATATTTAGGAGCAAGTTGTTATTCCTACACCACGTTGTCAGCCGCTCCACCTCATCCCTGTAGGCAAACTCATCCCCCCCAGAGATGAGCCCGACTACCGTGGTATTGTCAGTGAACTTAACAGTTGTGTTACTGTGGTGGGCAGGAATGCAATCGTGGGTGTAGAGGGTATAGAGCAGGGGGCTCAGCGCACAGCCCTGTGTGGAGCCAGTGCTGAGGCTGATGGGTGTGGAGAAGTAGGTGCCCACTCTAACCCTCTGAGTGTGATCACTCAGGAAGTCCTTGATCCAAAGGCAGGTGGAGTGTGGAAGTCCTATGTCTGACAGTTTGGTCACCAGTCTGTGGGGTAAGATGGTATTAAAGGCAGAGCTTAAGTCTATGAAGAGCAGCTGTGCGTAGCTCCCCTGCTGCTCCAGGTGGGACAGAACAACATGGAGAACAGTGGCCACAGCATCCTCCATAGACCTGTTTGCTCTGTAGGCAAACTTGTGTGGATCAAGCATGGGAGGAATGAATGACATGATGTAGTTCCTGATGAGCTTGTCGAAACCACAGGAGTCAGTGCAGCTGGCCTGTAGTCATTAAGACAGGTTATGGACTGTTTCTTGGCCAGAGGCACTATGATGCAGGATTTCAGGCAGGATGGCACAGTAAACTGAGGCAGAGACTGATTGAATATTCTGGTGAAGACCCCAACCAGTTGGTCTGCAGTCTTTCAGCACACGTCCTGAGATGCCGACAGGTCCAGCTGCCTTCCGTGGGTTGACAGCTCGCAGTGTGCGTCTCACCTCGTGCTCCCCCACTGTGAAGATGGGGCTGTTGTTGGTTTCTGGATGGGGTCTGGCTGTCTCTGGTGGATCCACTTCAAACCGGACAAAGTAGTGGTTCAGTTCCTCAGCCAGCGATAAATAACCTCCCACAGCTCAGGGACTGGTCCTGTAGTTGGTCATATGCTGGACACCCATCCACACTTGCCTGCCATTCTTGCTTTCCAGGTGTTTCTCGACCTTCCTTTTATAATCTAACTTGGCCTCTTGGATACTTCTGTTTAGGCTTGCACAGGCTATGCTGTAGAGGACCTTGTCACCAGACTTGAAGGAAGTGTTCCTCTCTTTCAGCAGCCTCCGGACTTCAAATGTTGAAGATGTCAGTAAAAATATCCGCCAACTGGTTTGCACATTCTCTCAGCAACCTGCCAGGGATATTGTCTAGTCCAGCAGCCTTCCGTGGGTTCATTCTGCAGACAGTTTTCCTCATGTCGACTGTGGTCAGATGCAGCACTTGATCGTTTGGAGGAAAGGTGGTCATCCTCGCCACCACATTGTTTTATGCCTCAAATCATGCATAGAAGTCGTTCAGTGCATCTGGAAGGGAGGCATCACTGTCATAGGCTGGTGGTGTTATCTTGTAGTTAGTGATAGTCTGGATGCCCTGCCATATGCACCTTTCATCACTGGTATCCTGGAAGTGGCTGTGGATTCTCTTGGTCTGGGCACATTTTGTTAGTATGATGGCCTGGGATAGTTTGGCTTTCGCTGTTCTCAGGGCTGCCTTATCACCTGCTCTAAAAGCTGAGTCCTGGGCTCTCAGTGGTGCACGCACCTCTGTAGAAATCCAAGGCTTCTAATTGGGGCATTTGGTGGTGAATTTGGAGACAGCAACATCATCAATGCACTTGCACATGTTTAAAGAGAGCTTTATATTTTCTTTAATTAGTATTTCCAGATATTTAAACTGTTCTGATATGGTTACTAGAATTTAAATCATAATATTAGCAAAGATTTACTAAACATCTGTGAGTGCATTTTTTGAACCTGCATTTCCCATGTAGGATAACTGGAAGATGGGGCCAATTCTGGCAGCATACTGTAAAAACATCCACTCCTGTGTGGAAGCCGATCCAGTATTTGTTGTACTAATGCTTGCCCACACTCATTCATGCTTAAACAAATTTAAATCATCCAGTTTATGTCAATGTCTAAAGGGAGATAATGGTAATTGGAGTGCTGGGGAAAATCCCGTTGAATACAGTTAAAAGATAGAGGCGCAATTGTGAAAATCACTCTCCCTCCATAAGATCCTTTACTGACCATATTAAAAATCATTTTAAAACTGAAATTTTATTTTTTGTTAGGTAGTAACATGAACAATGATTCAGTAAAGCTGCTGATAGCCTAACATGTTTGGGGCTGAAGTGGTATGAACTACCATCTTATGTGTTAGTATATCATAGACTATGCGGAAGTAGTTTAATATGGTTTTAAATTTTCTAATCTTTTTAAAGTATACTGTGGGTTCTTGAATAAAATTCTATAGGCATTTTTAATATATCTGTCAATTCAAGATGTATACCATTTTTTTCATTTTCTGATTAGACTGTTTTGCTTTTGTTAATCATGGCAACTGTAAGTCACTCTACAATGAAAGTTCATATTTTTTCCAGCAAAAGGGTTGAGGAACGGTGGAAATCCATCTCAGGAGTTGCTCCATTGAGATACAATATTTACATGTGGTAATGGCAAGATGTCTGTTCAACAAAAAGCACTTTTAGAAACATTTTTTTTGCAAACAATATAAAGCGTATTGTTTTTGATTGTCACCATATGTTGGACCAACTAAATCTTGCGTGATGTTGCTCCATACATATTTATTTGGAACAAAACTCCGCAAAAAGATGGACTTAGGATTTTGACTTAATACTTTTTATTCAAAGATATTAAACACAATCAACATCCATGCACAAAAAATGTTAATCTGTAGCAATATGCTATCACACAGCTTCAGGAAGGTTTCTGCATGTAAACGAATGCATACAAGTATTTTTGTATGTCTATGTTAACTAAAATGTGCTATATCAAAATTTTTATATCTAACTACAGTAGTGAGTAACAACTAGATTATATTGAAATGTATGTAGATCTGAAACATTTAATGTTTTTTTAAATTGTATTCAGTTGTATTAGACAGAAATAGCAACACATTTTTATTAATTAGTGTAAGAAATTTTAATGTACTTCAAACATATTTGACAGCTGTAAATTATGGTGTGCTTGACAATATCAATGTTTATTTTTTTTACTGTATATTATTAAAGTTCACTTTGATCATGTCAGTTTAGTAATGTTTTACCCTCAGTGTTAAAGGCATATGTACCAGTAATGTTGTATGAAAATAATATGTAGTGGTTAGTTGACCCGAAACAAAATATTCTTGAGCAACATCAATTTGTATTGTTAGCAGTTATAAAAGTGATCAATGGTCTAATAATTTGCTCCTTTTTTCCCTAGAGAAGCTGGTATAAGACTGAGAATGAATACTACTTACTCCTGTTCAGTCTTGCAATGTGCTGCTTACGCTATACCAGCTTTAGCCTTGAGTATTGCTGGCAACAAACAGGACAAAGAAGTTCTTTACAGTGTTTTTTTGCTTATCTTTTCTATTATCCCTTGTTTCACAATGGACCAATCATCACCTATAAAGAATTCATTTCCCAGGTGAGGATATATTAGAGAACTATTGTGCATATTTATGTTAATCATTTTGAACCAGAATTAGGGCTATGCCAGTTATTTATGAAATGTGCTGGAGTGTTATAAAACATGTCCAACTTTCCCAGTCAATTAAGCCACATACTCACATTGGTCTATGCAAACCTCAACTGCAACTTAACAAAGGCATTTGCATTTTCTTAAAACTGTGACAACTGGGGTGGTCCAACGCCATTTAACCTTTTACAGTGCCCATTAAACATCACAGCTTCATTGCCAAGTTTGCCAGTCAGACTGACCCACGTAACTGCACTGGGATAGCAAAACTCAACTACACTTTAACAAAGGTATTCACAGTTCTCTGAAAATTAGAGTGTGTCAATGGTATCAAACCCTGTATAATGCCAGTTGAACGTTACAGTGAAATCTGTTAATTAGATATATTGGAGTATGACAAATTTGCTGGTCCATTTGACCCATGCACCTACCCACTTTCAGCAGTCTCTCCTCCAGAATAAACTTGCTTGATGAAGGAGACATTTTAAGAAAGTCATCGGTCTTTTCTCGAAACTAGTTTAACCCAATGAAGTCTAACCCTCTACGGTACCCATTAAACATCCCAGTTAATTCCGTTCACTAGATATGGGAATGTGCCAACTTTGCCTGTCAATCTGACCTTGTACCCAAGTTAGGCAAAACTCAACTCTGATATAACAAAGGCATCAGTCTTGTCACAAAGTCATGAAAATGAGAGCTGCCCAACATCACCTAATGCTTTACTGAGCCCTTTAAACATCAGAGTACATCTTATGTGTTAGAATTGACAGCGTGCCATGTTTGCCTTTGACCTGGGCAAAACTGAACTGCCATTTAACAAAGATACCTGTCTCATCTTAAAACTTTAAAAATGAAGTTGGTACAACTTGATGTAACTCCTTTGTATCCAATTAGATCCAAAATAAGGAAAACTGATTTTTTTTTCTTTTAATATCTTTTTATGCTGCAGAATATTTTCACTGACTCAACGCTGAATAAGTAACTGCTTTGCACAAGTTATATGAATAAGAAACTGGCTGGAAGTGAACAATTTCAGGCTCACGTGAAATGGTCTAGTTCTCCTAGTATCTATGTGGGCTTTACGCCAGACCTCCCAAAGACTTACATGTGAAGTAAATTGAGGGTCCAATGGTGAAGCCCCATGATGGATCAGGGTCACAGCCTGAACTGATTGCCCACGGATGTTCACTAAATGCTGCTAGGGAAGGCTCCGGTCCCTGAGACCTCCAGTTAGATCACAAACACGCTACAACAAGGCAGCAATTGAGCCGACGACAGCTTGTATATATGAAGTAGCATCGCTGTCAAAAATATATCGATCTTTCCACCTCAACAAAAAGACACTCTGGCTTAATTACCATAATACCTCACGTAAAGGAGCACTGCAACTAAATTACTGTAAAGCCTAGAAAAACTGCGGCTGTGAAGATCGGAGCATCTCTACTGGGATCCTTAAAACCAAAAACAAGTGCTAAACAAGTACTAAAAACTTTAAATGCAATTGCCTATATACATTATGTAAATCATTGTTACAAATTACTGAATTTTTTTTCTTTTAAGGGTACAATTCAGTAAATATTTACAATGCATGTGGAATTTTTGGATTGTGTGCACAGACCAGTCCGACAGCTCAGGTCCAGCATTAGTGGGTTATCAACAATGTTTTATAAAAACACATTATCTAGAAAGTAGTCTTTTAAAGAACATAGATGAATGAAAATAAATTTTCAGTCTGATATTGTGGACTACAAAGAATTAATAAACTAACTGTAACTTTATGAGATTTAATTTTGCCTTAGAGGGTAGAGTGTGGAGCATAACACTGGGATTTTGTGTTCAGAGCTTATGGTATGACATTGTATCCAGCAGGGGACATATACTCATTGGGAATGTGTTCTTTAGAGTTTGCAGCCTTTACTAAACCAAAAGTATGTGTGTATATATGTATGTATAAAGCCATATGAATGACATACAAAGCCATTCCCATCTTGGTGTCTCCGGGCATATCTCCATTTTTCTAATTGCTGCATATTGCTACTTGTTTAAGTCCAGGAAGTCAATACAAAAGTCCATCACTGTGTGGCCTATTGATGCTTCTCCTATGCATCAGGACTGTTTTGATTGCACTGACTGGCAGATGTTTAAGGTGGTAGCAACAAGTGGGGGACATGTGAGCCTGGTGGAGTATGCGCTAACAGAAGTTATATCAGTAAATGTGTTGAGGATGTTACTGTCACCAGGACAATCACCACACACCACAACCAGAAACCTTGGATGAATGCAGAGGTCCGTTCACTTCTGACAGCCGCACTCAGCAGCAAGAAGGAAATAGGAGGTGGGAATAAAAAGGACAAAAAACAAATGTCATTTTTTTCACCAATGACGTCAGGAGAATGTGAAAAAGCATCAAGTGCATCACAGATTATAACAGCAAGGGGGCAGACTGCACCATTGACTTGTCTCTCTCTAATGCTCTAAATACCTTCTATTCCCGTTTTGAGAAAATGAACACCACTTTCACCACCAGACTAACCCCTCCATCAGATGAGCTGCCCCTCACCTTGTCAGCAGTAAATGTAAAGAGGACCCTGTTAATGGTTAATCCCTGTAAACCTGCAGGCCCAGATAAGATCCCAGGCAGGGTCTTGCTTGAATGACTAATGCCCGGTGGCTCTCGCGCCTATAATCTCAGTGCTTTGAGAGGCTGGTAATGGAGGAGATGAAAACGACCACTGATATGATGGTGGACTCCCATCAATTTGCTTATAGGAAGAACCGTTCTACTGCTGACACTTCTTTTCTATGATCTGGCTCTCTCCCACCTGGAAAGGAAGGACTGCTTTGTCTGGTTACTCTTCCTGGATTTCAGCTCTGCCTTTAACACCACCATCCCTCTAAACAATGGTGAGGAAACTCTCATTACTTGGATTTAACTCACTAGTTTGAAGCTGGATTTTGGACATTCTAGCAAACAGGCCCCAGTCTGTCGGAATCTATGGTATTATATCTTCTACCATAATTCTCCTCCCTCCAGGGATACGTTAAAGCACCCTACTGTGTACTCTGTTAACCTGTGACTACGTATCTCACTATCCAAACCATCACATAGTGAAATTTGCAAATGACGCAGTGGTGGTAGGACTTGTCACTCATAGTGATGAGTCAGCATATGGGATGGTAGTGGCTAAATTGGAGGTTTGGTGTAAGGACAACAACCTTAGCATCAAAGTCAAGAAAACTAAGGAAATTATTGTGGACTTCATATACTGAATATTGCGAAACCCCCAGTACCCCCCAACTGTGCTGTGTGCTGAAACTGTTAAAATGGGCAAGAATTGGTTGTCTGCTGCTGGTTCAACTGCAAGTTCGCAGTCTCACCATGTAATGTGTCTGTCACCTGATGGTTGATGTGGGGAAAGTTTAAAACTAGCCACTGACCCAGCCGAGTGCTCACTTTTGGTAGTCTCTCCTCCAGAATGAACCTGCTTGATGAAGAAGGCTATATGTTCTTTTAATCTGAATAAGGGAGCTAATGCAGGACAACTGTCAGCAGCATTTCTTGCTTGCTGTGTGTTCGAGTGGTGATGTGACAGCTCCTGTTTGGTTAAATGCATAAGATTGTGTTTATTGCTTTGTTATTTAGTGTAGTCATTATTTACAAGTCTGTCTTCCTCTTAAATTCCTTGTCTTGTATGTCGTACTGTTCCTGATCTACATTTGCTTTAAATGCATAGTAGTGTAGGATTTATAAGCAAACAAGGGGTCATACAATATGAGATTGATAACATTGTTAGTAGAGTTGTGCCAATGCAGTGAAAGTTGTATGCCGTGTTTTATATCTGACTCATGCTGCTGGCTTGATAGGCAGATGAAAAAAACCTGATTGTACAAGTCAGGCTGGTAACTGTTTGCATCAAAATGTTTGTGACAGGTTGACACATTTTGTGCTTGCAGTGTGATGATGTTAGCAGTGGTCTGTCTGTCATCAAAAAACATCTGTTTTTAATTTATAGGAGCTTGGCAGTTCAACCTTATAGAAATACACTGGGTTCAGAATATATTCAGACCCCTTCACTTTTTTCACATTGTGACATATTGCAGCCTTGTGCTAAAATTGTTTAAATTAATTTTTCCCCACATCAAGCAACATTCAATACACCAGAATGACGAAGTGAAAGCTGGACTTTAGAAACCTGTGTAGATTTGTTAAAAATAAAAAATAAAATATCCCATTGACACAAGTATTCGGACTCTTTACTTTGTACTTAGTTTGAGCACATTTAGCAGCGATTACAGCTTATGATGTGACAAGCTTTGCACTCCTGGATTTGGGAATTTTCTGCCATTCTATTTTGCAGATCCTGTTAATCTCTGTCTGGTTGAATGGAGGCAGTGACTGGACAGCTGTTTTCAAGTCTCTCCAGAGATATAGGATTGGGTTCAGTTCGGCTCTTGCTGGACAACTCATGGACATTCCCATAGTTGATTCCTAACCCACTCCGATGTTGTTTTTGCTTTGTGCTTAGGCTCGATTTCTTGTTGGAAGGTGAACCTTCAGCCCAGTCTGAGGTCCAGAGTGCTTTGGAGTAGGTTTTCTTTATCTCTTACTTTGCTTCGTTTAGATTTCCCTCAGCCCTGTCTTATTCTTTGAGTCCCTGCCACGGGAAAACAACCCCACAGCATGATGTTGCTACCACCAATCTTTACTACTGGAATGGTATTGCAGAGGTAATGAGCCGTGCCTGTTTTCCTCCAGACATGACTTAATCTTGGCTTCATCAGACCAGATAATCTTCTTTTTCGCAGTCTGGGAGGCTCTTTGCAAACTCCAAGTGTTTTATTTTTTTTTTAACTAAGGAACGTTATTATCATTCAGTCATAAAGCCCAGATAGGTGGAATGCTGCAGTGATGATTGACCTACTGGAGGTTTCTCCAATTTTTACATAGCTTCTGTGAAGCTGAGCCAGAGTAACAATTGTATTCTTGGTTACTTCTCTTACTATAGCTCTTTGTTTAGTGTTTCTGGGTGGCCAGCTCTAGTAAGAGTCCTGGTTGTTCCAGACTTTCCATTTAAGAATTATGAATTATGAAGGCAAATGTGTTCTTGGGAACCTCAGTGCTGCAGGATTCTTTTTGTAGCTTTCTTCAAACCTGTGCCACAACACAGTCCTGTCTCTGACCTCTACAGCAATGTGTGCCTTTCCTAATCTTTTCCAATCAACTAAACTGACCACAGATTAACTCCAAAGGTGTAGAAACATGTCAGTGGTGATAAATAAAATGGGATGCACCTGAGCCAGGTATTAAGTGTCATAGCAAAGGGTCTGGATACTTGTGTCAAAGGAATATTTTTATTTTTAATAAATTTGCAAAAATTTTAAATCTTTTTTTCAGTTTATTATGTTATTCTGGGTTAGTGAGTTGTATGATATAGAACTTATAATTTTAAACTTTTTTAGCATAAGTCTGCAACATAACAAAACGTGAAACAGTGGAGGCGTCCGAATACTTTCTGAATCCACTGTATCTTACTCATGAATTCTGCATTTAATTTTAAGCCAATACAGTACATTTTCTAGAGATATTCATTCAGAGAGTTCTCAGTTGCTGCTTTAACAATCATAACTTCTTTCCTTCTTCAGAAATTAGTTTCCAAACATTGTGCACATGAAGCTGGAGCCTGTACCTATAGGAAGAGGTACAAGGTAGAAAGCAGCAGGCACCAGTCAAATCGGAGTACACTCACATTGCATCTCTTTAGAATACTAATTAATCTAGCAGCTTGTTATTGGGCATTAAGAGGAACTTGTAATTTCCAAA
Organism: Erpetoichthys calabaricus; assembly: GCF_900747795.2. Taxonomy (NCBI): domain Eukaryota; kingdom Metazoa; phylum Chordata; class Cladistia; order Polypteriformes; family Polypteridae; genus Erpetoichthys; species Erpetoichthys calabaricus. Next base: position 20,065,211 of record NC_041408.2, read on the forward strand.
GGAAAAAAATTTGAACATGGAGAGAGTTTGCAAACCCCACACAGAAAAAACACGAATTGAGACGGAGTAATTTAATGTGCTATTGTGTTAACAAAACACAACCATGTTATATAACATAATTTTGTAATCATATTTGTACAGCATAATATAATTATGCTTGAATTACGATATGAATAAAATATATAAAATCATAAATCAAGTACACCCAGAGCTGAACATATAATAGGGTACTAAGTCACCATCCATGGCGTTAAGCATTTTCTGATTTTAACAAAACTTTTATTATAAGCACTTAATGAATTCCCAAACACATGAAAAAAATAACAAAATTATTGTTATTTTTGTTATTATTCTTCAAAAGAATAACATCCATTCACGCCTTATTATTTTACATTATTTTATTATTTTACATTATTTTATTATCGCTCCTTATAATTTTACATTAAGTTAAAGGATGAAAACTGGTAAGATTTATTGAAGAAAGCACCTTCTTTAAAATTGATGGTCTGCTTACAAATTTCTTCAAAAGATAAATACATCGAATAAGCAGAATCACCTTTTATTTTTATAAAGCTGCTTCTTTTTTGTTTTACACATTTCTCCTGCAGTGCAGTAGAAAAAAGCACCAATCTAGAATTGCCAGCTTACCTTCACATCTTTGACATTGGAAGGAAAACCAGAATTGTCTTGAGAAAAACATTCTTTCATTTATTTCAAGTATCTAGCTTTTAATGGTTTTAGGTTTAGTGCATAGTCAACTGACCTTAAATTATACGATTTTAGTTATAGAATTGAAAGCTATGAAATTATGCAGACTGCTTGATAGATTCTGTAGGAGTGAATTGCATTTTTTTTTCTTTTTTCTTGATCAATATCAATTTAACTGATAACTGATTTTGTTGGATCCACATAGTTTAGTCTTTTTGTAAAATTATTTTCAAAAAACCTTGATATTTTCTCCTTCAGCTACATATGAGTAATAAATATTTTAAAAGCAATTTATAAATGTAATCAATTTAACTTAAATTAAGCAAATACTTTCAAGTTGCATTAATATGTTTTATGTTCTATCAACATACATACTGCAAATTAAAAAAACAATAGTACAGTCATTTCAAATAGACATTTCCTTTTTTCAAGTCATCAAATAAACTATTTAGGCAATTTTAGATGTGAACTCCTTTTGTTCTGTTGATCAGTGTTGTGGAACACTATGGTAAAGCATTATAAAAACATTTTGAAAAATGCTTAGGTTAGTTCTATAGACATAATCAGGTAGAGATCATATTGATTTTCATACAACAGATGTTCTTGGTGCACTGTGGATCTAGCAGAGAACATCTTAGTGGCCTGAGCAAACTTAGGCCTTAAGTATTCTGCATTAGCAAGAAAGACCCCAATCACATAGACATGTGGCAAAACTGGAGAATGGAGTTATGTAATAATTTGACTCTTAGCAACAAATCTATATGTCATATCAATTCATACTTTACATTTTAATATGCAGATACAGAAGGAGAAAACAAGCTCAACAAAGATTACATTTGGCATAATTGTTTGGACCATTGCACGGATCTTCACCTGGTGGCTACTTGCAGAATGCATGATTCACTTCCTGTATATACATGCAATCTTAAGCAATGAGGCACTCCTGGAAGTTGTTTCATTCTGGGCATTAGGTTAGTAATTTTATATTAAAGAATTAATATTTTAATTGAAATGTAATGTTTGGTATGCTTTTGTTAACATCTCTTTTTAGATTGTGTTTTGCAGGTTGAAAATTTAAAATGTAGGGCAGAAAGTGTTTTGTTAAACTTAAAATATTTTACAAGTTAATTAATCTCATAACCGTGATTGAATATATAAATATGACTGAATACAAAAAAGTACATTTCTCAAACATTTTTCATTAATGTTATTGTATTTTACATTCTATCAGCATGTCTCACTGCAATTGAATGTGAATTATATATGCATGAAGTTATGCACACATAACTACAGGATAAATGCAGACATGATGAACAGATTGTCACTGCTGATAGTACTGTTAAAATGATCCTTCAACTAAACTGAAATCTTAGGAATAGTTATATTTAGCTCAACTATAGCAATGACTTTGATGGATGGTGCATAATTTAAGTCCTATGATAGCTATACAATTGCAAGAGATTTCAGAATACCATAGTCTTCTTTATATCACACATATTCTGCCTGACAATGGACTGCAAAACCATTTAGCTTCTACTTATGCAAATGTAATCTCCAAGATATTAGATATACAGATCACACTTTGATAGTCGTTTACAGATCAAATGTTAAAATTTTATCTGCTTTTCCTAATTTTAATTATTTGTGGACAGAAATCTGTAAAGTGTTATGATATTAGATACTTTTAAATTCTCAAAATAGCAGAACTGTTACAAAATATCTACAATAGTACACTCATTGAGTGTAAATCTAAAGTTATTTGTGGCATTTATGTTTCAATGTACTAAGTTAGAATATTTGGAAACATATAAACATATTACATACAACTACACAGAGATTTAAGGTGTATTAGGAGCAGTTTATTATTTTAGAGCAGTTTATTCATCCTTCTCTAAAAAAATCATTTAAGTGGGAAACACAGCTACTTTTAATTCACTTGAACATTTGAGATCAGCAGCATATGAAATACAGTATTTAACAAATGTGTGGAGTATTTTAACAATGAGAGAGCAAATCTCTGCTGAGATCCTGGATCTTAAATCATGGGTTTTGAACCCTTGCCTCTCGGGCGAATTTGGCTTGTTTGTGTAATTGCTCATTATTTACCACAAAGTACTCAATTTTGCTTACTTCCCGTCTCTCTTTGTATCTTTCACCTCTTGCCCCAATGAGCATTTTCACTCTATTTCTGATTCCATACTACAAGGACCAGGTGGCGCAGTGGTAGTGCTGCTGCTTTGCAGTAAGGAGACTGTGGAAGATTGTGGGTTCGCTTCCCGGTTCCTCCCTGTGTGGATAGCGCTTTGAGTACTGAGAAAAGCGCTATATAAATGTAATGAATTATTATTATTATTAAAGATGCTAAGGTTGATTTCTGCCTTATTCTGGGGCTACTTTCTGTACCAGGTATATTCTCAGGAAGTCCTTAGATTGTCTCAGCAATGCACTGTCTGGCAGCCCCAGGTGTGTCCCAGGCAAGTTTTTAAAATTTTCAGAAATATGTATCCTGCTCCTGCACTTTAAAATGGAGGTAAACAGTACCAGTTACTTATTGTAAACAAGGAGTCCCAGAAACACTTCCAAAAATGCCCACTAGAGGGGAATATCACCATCAAACCCTGACTAGTAACAGGACAAATACATAGTCTTTATAAATAAAAAGATGTATTCTTCACAAAACTGCTGGTAACAAGAATGAAGCTCCGTAGGAAAACACAAGACAAAAAAGGAGTTGCCTATAAAACCAAAGGCAATCCAATGCAAACATGTCCCAATACAGATATTCAAACAATCATCAAAATACAGAGCAGAGGGTCGAAAATCTAGAACTCCAATGAGTCAAATAAACACAAGTAAACTTGTCACTCCCATTCAAAATTAATCTCCAGGAACTGAGGGTGACCCTCCTGATTTATAGGATAAAGGACAGTTCCTGGTGGTGATTGGCAGGTGGCGCCGCTTTTGGTGGACTCACCAAGAAAGCAAATGAAATATAACTCAGCAGCTTACATAGATAAACAAAATCAAAAATTCAGAATAATGCACATAACAAAAGTAACATTATCATGATCAACATAGATTAAAGAATCATAAATTAATCAAACATACATTAAACATGAATTTGAACCATAGCCAGGGGAAGAATTCTGGGTGAGACATGACATTATCGAATACTTCTATTTCTTAAGCCAAGTGTTACTGAGTACTGATCTGAGTCTTGAGATTGCGCACACATTACAAAACAGTGTATCCATGTCCTTTCAGGAAGGAAAGAAAACCTGTTTGTGAGATTCAGTCATTTCAAAAGGAGACCAGCTGAGTGTTTCACCCCACTACTTGTCTTTTACTGCGGCGACCCCGGGGCATGGTTTACACCAATAAATATCTTTCCCAACAAATAATTCTCTCTAGGAGCTGTCATTAGCATTATTGAATGCTGATTCCTACTGTCCATGTGAATTGCTTTCTGTTCTGTAGACAACTAGACAGTAATCACTGAAGAAATGTCACACTATCACTCATAGTTGTGTACCGAGAAAAAAGGGAATGTATGTAGATTACCTTGGATCAAGGAAGGACTAAATATTTTTGGTAATTGCAAAATATGGACACATTTCTGGTATTCAGTATTAAAATGGGTAATTATTCACCGTTAAACACACTGTATAAAACCAGTCAATCCAAAAATTCATGTGTAGAATGTGCATACCCCATGCAGACCTTGGTGCTGGGCAGCAATAATTAGAGCTTTGCGCTACCACTCTGCCTATATTGAAACATCTGTACTAAACTTATAAAACTTTAACATGATTAAAATTAGATTTATGCCTATAATGTCTGTTCAGTCTTTGTCACTTGCTTGTTCATTACACTTGTGCTCAACCACTCTCTCACTAGCTGTCACTAGACTACTATGGCACTTGCATGTACAGTGATAACATCAGTATCATTCAATATCTTTGTGAAATAATCATTTTATTTATTTTTTTGAACATTGGAAAAAAGCTTCCATATGATTCAGTGTGTGTGCCAGCATGTGGGGTACATCCATGGGAAATACTAAAACTCATGATTCCCATGATGGTCACTGCCAGTAGACAAGCAAATAGTCATATGAGTAACAAAGGGACAGTTTGTTAAAGAAGAAAGTGGTTTAGACATACGGAAGTTGGGCCTTCAGAGTGTAACACAAGAAACGGCAGATATCATTAAAATCGGTATCAAAAAGGGAAGTATAAACCAAAACAAGATTAATGAAGGAATTGGTAGTATTTATCAAATGGTAGAAAGGAAAAACTGGTGGAGGATGTTATGTAGGACAAGATTAGAAGAAAACTTACTAGAAAATACAGTAAGGATACTGACAGAAATAAGGAAATGCCTATGCCGAATCAAACGGGAAAGGAGAAAGAAGAAGCAGGGGAAGATAAAGGACAAAACTTGGAAAAAAGAAGTCAAATGAGAAAACGAAAGCTACTCAGACAACAAAGAAATTATATCTTAGTATATATAAAACTCTAGAAGAAGAAAACAGCAATCCCTACCTTATTGCGGGTCATACTAAAAGAATAGAAGAAAATAGTAAATACCCCTTTCTCTACCCAAAGGACGCCATTGTAAATGTAAAAAGGAAGTAAAGGGGAAAAATGAATTTTAAAGGCAATAGTGGAGGGAAAAGATAAGGGAACAAATAATCATGATAATGACTGAGTAATAATTACCACACTAAATATTTAAGTGTGAAATAAAGAGTAATTTTCTCCTCACTGGAGTAAGTTAATCCAGATATACTAATGAATTACCAGAAATCTGCAGAGAGTTGAGGAAAGAGTTTGGTATATTTTGCTAGAACAAATCAAAGCTGAAATGCAGAAGTTATTAAGTTTAATAAATAATTTAGAAATTGTGATTGTGTAAGTAAGCCTGTGAATTATGGGAGATGTATGTAAGCGATGAATGCAGTAGTGGTGTATATTTGCCATCTCTGAAAAGAGAAAGACAGAAGCTGTTTAAAAAAAAAAAAAAAAAGAAAAACAGGGAAGAAGTCGTGTAAAATTGTAAAAAAGATAAAGAAAACTGTAAGATTATAAACTGGAATATATATAGATAGAGACTTGAGGGATACATATGGAGTGTATAATGAAACCAGGTGGTCATTAATGAATTATATCCTGACATTTAGGATGCTTAAGACAGATATTTTTGAGGTATATAATGAAATATTCGAAGGGAAAATAATGTAATCTATAGTATAGTATAATCTGGTGTAATAGCAGTAATACCAAAGCAAGAAGGTAGCTAGAGTATAATGAATTGGAGATCTGTCATAGCATTATGCAAGAATTATAAAGTATTTGCAAATGTTTTCCCAAAAAAAATAATACCAGTATTTTACAAAATAATTAAAAATGACCAAACTTGTGCAATGCCTGAAATAACAGACTGATAAAATGCAGGATAACACATTAACCAGTGGACCTATTCATACTTTTATGCTCGTGCTTAGATGCGATGGAAACCACAACACAGTCTTTGTTAAACTAAAATGTATTTTCATAAAAATGTTCTCTTGCTGAATTATTGAAAATAATAGCTCATTTCACACAACAGTTTTGAAGAATAATTCAGTAAGCAGTGAGTTAGGAAAGAAGGTGCCATTAAAGTTGTAACACACACACTCACACACCAGGTAGTTCATTTTAGAAGTGATAGAATATTATCATACCACGCTATATGCTGCCTTTTGTAATGCTTTACGAAACTCGAAGTTTTGTCATCCCATCAGTAATTGTAGTTCCACATCTTTTATACAGTGTTTGTCTTCTGCTTTAAAATTTAAAGGTCATAGGCTATTATTTTTGGCACAAGCACACTGTTCTTTACTCCTCTCTCACCGTATTGTAAGTGTTTATGTTAAAATACTTTGCTACGTGTTTGACTGCTGATGTTTCCATTTATCACATGGATTATGTATCTCAGCTGTTCCTATTGGCCAAGTATATGAAACATGAAAACATTAATTTCTCTGAAGCATTGCATCCCACAAGAAGTTCAGGAACTAACAAGAAGCAAAAGGGAGCAGAGTTTTTTTTTTTTTTTTGTTTTTTTTTCTGTAAGTCATTACAAGTTTCAAGTCATTAACTATCAAGTTCAAGTTAAGTCACTAGTCTTGCAAATCATAAGTCGTTTTTTATAACAAGTGTGACTTGAGTTCAAGTCACTTGATTTAAATCCCCACTACTGCTTTACAGTCTATGAATGTTTCTTTGTAGTATCTCTATTCATCATGGGTAAAGCACATTGTAGATACTGTATATCATGGGGAACTTTCTCCATCCTCGAGTAAATGAATAGTGACTTGATTGGATACGACACACTGATGTGACACGCAAATGGCGAGTAAGATTCCAGCATTTGTGACATGATGTAATGAGGCCTGGTGTGCATGTTTTCTCTTTCCATCTTGTCTGCCTGGGGGTGTCAAGGCACTCTTTTACTGTGTAATGTCAGGGTCATCTCACTCTTTGTACATTTCTAAGACTGCTTTAATTATGTTTTATAGACATGGTGCTTATGTTGGTTGTTTAATCTCCGTAGATGAATTTGGGTTGCTAAGACAAGCAAAAACTTGTTTTAGAAGGTTCCACTTATGTGGGGATAGTGGCAATGCATCACTCAGGTCTGTCTATGAGTACTGGCCACATTGCAGTGGATGGGCAATACTGGGTACAAGGGACATTTTTAAGTACTGTGACTGTAGAAAGTTGTTTGTTTTTCTAGGCTGAAGTTATCCAGGGAATGTCAAACTAGCATTCCTGTTTTCACCTGGCTGACTGAAAGCTGCCAGCATATTTAGGGTCATAGATGAGAAGCATGTTGCTACCAGTGGCACGTCCTATATGTCACTGGTTCTGGTGACAGCCAAAAATATTATCGGTACTGCGAGGATATTATTCTGATAGATTTTATTTGAAAGATTTTAGACAATTGTTTAGAAGTTAATTCTTAAACAAAAATTAATTGCAGAATTTCAACCAATGCCAATAAAGACCTGCTGTTTTATGGGTCAGATGAAAATGCAAGGCCAGGAAGAGGCTAAGGTGACAGCTGTGCTCAGTCATTAACTGTCAAGTTCAAGTTAAGTCACTAGTCTTTTTTTATTTTGATCAAGTCAAGTCATAAAAAGTGTGACTTGAGTCAACTCGAGTTCAAGTCACTTGATTTAAGTAAGAATTTTGTTGTACTTCGTACATGTGACAATAATGGCCCTGTAAACACATGCAAATGTATATAATGGGTAATCCAAAGTATAAACATTGGTAACTAGTTCATTGAATAATGTTACATGTTACTTGCAATGCAAAACTATATGATACAAAATAGTTTTCTGCAAATACACTGTGTTTACGGCAGTAAGTTTTTTATCATGTGTAAGGTGCAGTCCAGTGCATAGTCAAATACAATATAAAATATAAATACAGGTGAATCCCATTATAGCAAAACTCACAGGACCATAAAAATATTTTGTTATAACGAATATGGGGGAAAATACTTATAGTATTGTGACCGTGGCTGCTGGCAATTTGCCATGTTTAACAGCAGTGGTGCAAGGACAACTCTGTAGCTGCTCTGCTGCGTCTGATAAACAGTAAACCAGTGGTAAAGCAATTGTTTGTCCTCTGCAGGATCAGGGTTACCACGTACCGTGTTTGTCACACAATGTTTAACATTTCACATCTGGCTTTTATCTGCTCTTCCTCACACTCTCCTGATCTGTCTTCTCCAGACCGCGTCTGCCACAGCCGTGATTTTGAGCCACTGGTGTTCTTGTAATCTGAAGATAGGAGCTAAAGCAGGACGATTGCCCATGCTGCGGCTCCTAACAGCTCCTGTTCTGAGTGAAATCTTGAGACTGCCTTCTCTGTACAGCAATAATGTACCTGTATTTTCTTTGAAAACCTGGACTCCTCTACTGTCTCACGTGCAACTCTGTAACCCAAGCTTGAGCATGCCTGTGAAAATAAACAGTGCTTCTTAAACTGTAAAAAAATGTTTTATTTGAAAATGAGATGTTAGACATACCTGTCTTTCTATTTAAAAATGTTTTGAATACAGAATGAAAAGCAGACATTAGATGTTACTTTTTTAATAGAAATAAAGGTATGAACGAAGAGTGAAAAAATTTTTTTTTTTTGTCAGTAACACAAATTGAGTTTGCAGCTTTGTATTTAATAATGAAGTATGCTGTTTTATTTGTTCTTCTTGGTGCATGTTTCAGCGATTACACCCCTCTGTTAACAAAGTACATATTGTATTAAAAGGTTCCTTGTTATTCAGAGCATTGAAACACTAAATAAATTTTATTTTGATATTAACAAAGGGGCGGCACGGTGGCGCAGTGGTAGCGCTGCTGCCTCGCAGTTAGGAGACCCGGGTTCGCTTCCTGGGTCCTCCCGGTGTAGAGTTTGCATGTTCTACCCGTGTCTGTGTGGGTTTCCTCCGGGCACTCCGGTTTCCTCCCACAGTCCAAAGACATGCAGGTTAGGTGGATTGGCGATTCTAACTTGGCCCTAGGGTGTGCTTGGTGTGTGGATGTGTTTGTGTGTGTCCTGCGGTGGGTTGGCACCCTGCCCGGGATTGGTTCCTGCCTTGTGCCCTGTGTTGGCTGGGATTGGCTCCAGCAGACCCTGTGTTCGGATTCAACGGGTTGGAAAATGGATGGATATTAACAAATGGAGAAACTTGTGCTATTGCCAGTGTAGACAAGCCAAAGAGCTGCTCCATTTGAGTCTTACCTCAGTGTTTACTTGCAGCAACTGTTAGTGCTGCCGTTGCTCCCACACCTTACACTTAACTGTGGATGTGTGTGAGGTCCCCCTCCTCCATCTGCTACACTGAACTGCATGTGAACTGGATGGATGCTTGGATTCATGGACAGTTGTAAAAGTGCTCATTACAGTCAGAGAATGAATGCCAAGCCTCCATTCTTTTATCAGGATTTTGTAGGAAACTAAAATGATTAATCTTGTTATCTTTTTATCTCCTTTATAATGAAGCAAGAGCCAATGTGGTGACTACCACTATTATTGAGTACATTATCTGTTACTAGATACAGTTGTGAAGCATGTGAAGGTCCAACTTGTTTCATACCTACTCACATCCACTACATACCACACCTTGTCTTGATTTACCTTTTTCACCTACTGACTTTGCCAGTTAACTAATCTTGCATCTGTATTTCACACCTTGCTCCACTTTTTGCTACTGATCAAAGAGTCATTTAGGCAGTCCTTTGAACAGCAAAAGGCTTAAAATGAGCTGAATTAGAAGAACTTTTTTGTCAGATAATTATCTAAATATTGATTGCATAGTTCAAAGTGAAAGGCAATTGAGGCAGTGCAGCATAGTGGGAAAGGCTTTGGACTTCACACCCTGAAGTTGTGGTTGAAATCCTGCTACCTGACACAATGTGGCCATGAACAAATCACTTGACCTGCCTGTGCTCCAATTGGAAAAACAGAAGAAATTAACCAATTGTAGTTGTAAGTCACCTTGAATAAAGGCGTCAGCCAACTAATAATGGTTTTGTTTTGTATTTGGTCTGGTGCACTGCTGGCTAGAGTTGTAAACCACCCACTGAGACCTGTTTTATTTATTTTTTAAAACAAAATAATAAAATGCAGTTTCGCTCAACAAAGCAAGTGGCTGGTACTCATTAAAGCACACCTTTACAGTAAATTAGAAAAAAGAAATGTTCAACTTCTGAAAGTAAGTACTTTTTCCTTCTGTTTTAGCAGACAACAGGGTTCAAACAACCTTTAATTGTTGTGGTCTGAAGTTTTCTAAAAGTAGAGTACTGAATTTCAGTTTTTGAATGTAAACCAGTGCTTTGTTTTTATAGATCTAACTCAAGGTTCAGGAAATAAATATTCCATTGTGTTTTATTGTTGCGTGAAATCTCCTGGGCTTGAGTGAGATTGAGTTTAAAACTTTTTTGTTTTACTCATTTCTTTAAAAGCATACATTAAACATTTAATGGAATGCTGTTCTATTTATGAGAAGCTCAGTCAGTTATCCTTCAGCTGAAATGATTGATATCAAAGTGGTTTTATGAATTTATCTTTTCTTAGTTTTCATTATTGTTTTATTATAGTAACAGTGTTTGTATATTATAAACATTTGAAAGCTGACTGTTATCTTAACTTTCTTTTTGAAAAATTGTCTTTTAGAAGTATTGACAGGAGTTTAATGTGTGAGTTATATATGCTTTAATTGAGCTTCTCAATGTCATAAAAAGAGTAAATCAACATTTTGATGTTGTATCTCATGTCCTCCGTTTCCAAGGTCTTCATGACATTGTGTCTTGGCATTCAGTGTGTGATGTTATTATTCTCTTAAATGATTCAGAGATCTTGTGTGTGTAATTTATATTTTTAACGTGATCACTAGTTGCAAGAGTGATGGTTGCTTTGAACTTGAGTGTATTGAGTTCTGCTCATACATTATATGTCATTTTAGTTAACATCTGTTATGATCTCCACTCTAGATTATTACTTAATTCTGTAATATACTGTGTGGTTGAGTGAGGGAACGAACAAATCCAGAATAGATGCTGGGGTACCAACCTGGTTCCCCCTTTTAATAACGATGTCCGTGATGCAAATCAAACAAATGCACAATGGTGCAAGCAAGAACAAGAAAGAGCAGTTATTCAGCTGAGTAGCTCTGAAGAGTGGTCAAAACTTAGGAGGGAGCTCCATGTGCCGGTTTGTTCTTTACCAAATGGGAGTGTCTCGGTCTTGTAGTGACCTGGGACTGGAAGAGGTGGAGACAGTTGTCCTTATTGGATGTCTTCTCAGAGCTGTGGGTGGAAATAGAACCAATAACATTAGCGACTGCACCCTTTTGTGTTCTGGAGTTAGTGCTTACCACTGATGAGCCCAAAAGTTGATCCTTAGATGCATAAGCATAGCAAATGGCAGAGATTTGTAACATTTTTGCTTGAGCATATTTTTCTAGCTATAGGAAAATTAAGAAATATCTTATTCTTTTCAAACTCAGGGCTGCTCATTTCTATACTTGGTAGCAGAATATATTTGGCCAAAGGTCAGTGATCATGTTTATAGTTATGCTGCATGCTCTGAGAGCTAAATTACTTATTAAGGTTATCTAGTGTCTTCTAGTAATGGCTATCAGATGTGGAAGGGATATCACTCAGGCTGTTGTTTTTAATGGTAGTGAGCCAATGAACCTGATTAGGGAATCTTATTAAGAGGTAGAAAGAGCACTTTGATGTATTTTAAGTTAATTTCCTCAGTGGTGGTGTTGGAAGTATTTGGTGTGATTGGAACCATTTCTGTGATTGAAGCTCTACAATGCTAGGACTACAGGGGTGGGTGATATCTGTCCAGAAATTTTCTAAGCACTTGGGTATATTGTAGATATGCTTTGGTTAACACTTCTTTGTAACAGTGCATATTATGTTGGTTGCATTGCCAATAGATATTGTATGGGTAATATGAGTTGCTTAAAAATAGCTAAATTTGTTGTTGGTGGTGTTCAAATGGACAAAGAACTTGGCTCTGGCACACCCAAAAGTGATTCTGGATCCAAGTTGGAATTTATCCCGGGAGAGGGTTTAAAGAAATTTCACTGCCAGAAACATTTTGAGTTGGCAATTGAGAGCAGCCAAGACAAGAAAAAAGATATTGCTTGCACTTGATATGGGCATCTGTACAAGTATAGGTGTAAGAGCTATTTGTTAGTCAGTTGGTTATGTTGAGAAGACTGCCCGACAGGCTTATTAAAGACACTGTGCAGCATTTTAACTACAGTGTTCACAGTTTGATTAGTTTTAATCTGCCATGACTAACTGTACATGTAATATAAAGGAAAAAAGTTTTATAGGATAATGATGCCTGCTGTGAAAATAAGATCTATCCCCAATTTAAAAGGATGGTCATGACAGACAAGGTTTTCTTTTTTTTTTTTTTCTCTCTCTGTAGAACTTAAACTATTTCATTCACACATTTTTAATCACTCATACAGTATTACAGAGGAGAAATTTGAGTTCCCTGACAAAGCCTTGGAAATTGTTGGGTTTTTTTTCACTCTTTTTTTCACCCAAAAACTACTTGAGTAAATGTTTAAGTGCAAGGTACCATATGCAGCGTGAAAGTAGATTAGTACATTTATTTTAATAATTTGTCTTTGTACTAAGTTATTGGTTGTCAAGTAATTAATTATAATTGTTACTATTATTTTTTTTTTTACCAAATATTATTTTCTCAGTTTCTTTGTTGATGAGCTCCTGTTAAAGTATTTATTGGCCATTAGAACATTTAATGTGCACACCAAAATGACTGAAGTAACAACTAACATGCATGTTTACTGATGGACAGACTGGTATTTTGCAAGAAGCATGTGTTAAATCAAAATAGAAATGGCATGCAAAGAGAACCGTGACAATCGCCCCTTAATGAGCCTGTGCCAGAAGGAACAACTGAATCCCACGGGCCACAGATATCTTCATAACAGGGGACCTAAATAATAGGCAGATTAATTTCAGATGTTTTGCATTCCTTAATTTTGTTTTGATGACCAGTTATGTCATATTCAGCCCTTCGTTCATTATTCTGGCACAAGTGTAACCAGCTTCTTGTTGAAATTCTCCATTTGAAATGCATGGCTATCCCATCAGCCGCAAAATATTTTTGCACAGACGTCTCCAAGTCTGACGTCACTGTTGCCGTGAGTCCCTTACACCCAGCGCTGATGCGTGATTGTATAAACCAGACTTAAGTGGAATGTGACTCATGGATATCCAAGGAGGGAGCCCATACTGACCCATGTATTAAAGGCACATCCGCTCAACAATAATAAAAACAAAAAAATAAAATAAAATAAAAACGTCCTTTTCATCTTTCACATTGTGCTTAGTTTAAAGCTTCAATGATTTCATTTACCACCGGTGAACAAAGTAGAAATGATAAATGCCAATGCCTATTTTTGGTTGCATTTGTGACCATTTTAAGTCTGGAGCCTGGCGGGACCATGTGCCGGGTCACTTGGAGGTTTCCTCTGGGCTGCATTTGGCCCGTGGGCCACCATTTGAATAGGCCAGGTTTATATGCTTCATTTTCCTTGCAACAGTGTGTCGCAATTGTAATAAGAAAAAATTGTGATGTATTATCTTATATGGTGGATGTGTTTCAGATACCCATGGTCATAAAATTTTCATGTGTGTCATGTGAATGTAGATTCGGCATACAAAACATAATCTAAACAAAATTCTAAAGTGGGCAGCACGGTGGCGCAGTGGTAGCGCTGCTGCCTCGCAGTTAGGAGACCTGGGTTCGCTTCCCTGGTCCTCCCTGCATGGAGTTTGCATGTTCTCCCCGTGTCTGCGTGGGTTTCCTCCCACAGTCCAAAGACATGCAGGTTAGGTGGATTGCCGATTCTAAATTGACCCTAATGTGTGCTTGGTGTGTTTGTGTGTGTCCTGCTGTGGGTTGGCACCCTGCCCGTGATTTGTTCCTGCCTTGTGCCCTGTGTTGGCTGGGATTGGCTCCAGCAGACCCCCGTGACCCTGTGTTCGAATTCAGCGGGTTGGAAAATGGATGGATGGATGGAAATTCTGAAGTTAAGTTGAATAATGTAAAACTCGCATATCTGAGGCTAATCTTGGAGCTTGGACCCACTTAAGAACAGTTTCATTTTAAATGAGCACTTAATGAAGTGGAAACAAATGAAGAGAGGTTAAAAATGACAAGACTGAATTGAAGTGGATATAGAGGAGCTGAAAGGACTCATGTCATGATTTCATGTAAAATAATGTATAGAGTTTAAAAAGAGTCACTGATGTTGAATAAGGACATTCCTTAAAAATGTTATAATATGTATACCACAACATTTTATTGATTTTTTTTTTTTTTTTTTTTTTTCCTTTTCATTTTTAATATGCCATTCTTCTCTATGGATAGGCTCAGAGCACTTACTTAGATTTAAACACATAACGGAGCAGCAACAAAGTATGTACTGTATCAGTAGCATTTACATGTACTGTTTATGCTGCTCTGTCTAGGTAAATAAGTTAGTAACACAGAAAACAATAAATGTTATGGAAAATCTTATCAGAACATTCACCTATCAAAAGAAAAGGTCAGTTGATGGAAGAGGAGTGAACAAGTAGAACTTCAGTTAATATCTTTCCTGGAAAACAGTTTAATTCAATTTGTTATTATGCTTTACAGTACAATAAAAATGATTTTACAGCAAAAAGACAAACTGTATATTAAAACTACACAGTCCATTGCAGTACCCACTCACACATCTGCACACTTAAACTCATGTGATATCAAATTAGAATTACAACTTGTATCTTTTTGGAGGTGTCAAAGGGAAATATGGACAGACATGGAAAGAATGAGAAAACTCCTGACAACTACAATCATTATGGGATTCAAAGCTACCAATACTGGATTCGGGAAGCACCAGCACTAACTCCTATGCCAACCTTGATAAATGCATATCAGATATAAACATATTACCTAGATTAGGTGTGTTATTACATCGCTGACACCTTTATCCAAGGCAACTTTTACAACATTTGAGAGATACAATTGGTTCCATTTCTTTGTTATTCCAGTTGGAGCACAAGCAGGTGAAGTGACTTGCCCATGGTCGCATGGTTTCAGTAGCGGGATTTGAACCCAACACCTCAGGGTTTACGGTCCAAAGCTTTACCTACAATACCACACAGCGTAACAAAAAACAATCAAGAAATGTAAATAAGTGACCTTCTGTATGGTTTGTAGTAATATATCTGTAGACCAGACAGACTGATTTGTGCCCACATAGTAAACTCTAGAATGCAAATGACAATTTGCAAACTAACAATTTAATAACTTGTGTGTAAAAACTGTTTGTGAACCTGCAGGTGCAGCATTCAGGGCTTTGATGTCACTTGTTTGATGGCAGAGTGACACAGGCTAAGTCTACACTGCTATATTTATTTTTAAAAAAAGGTGCTTTTAAAAAAAACTGTCCCTGTCCACACTAGCATTTTCAAATTGTTCACAAAAGTGTTTTCGTCCATATTTAAAAGACTGAAAACATTTATTACATAATCATCTGCCTAGTTTTGTATTGGTACTAAAATTTGACTTTTGTGTTGATACCAGCTTTCAGAACCTCAGTGCTGGTACAGAAAGAGAACGACTGTCTATTGTATCGTGTGGTATGAGTAGTCACTCTTTTTCCCTAAAAATCAGACAAAATGTAATTTAGGTCCATTTTGCTAAGCAACACAACAAGTGTTGTGGAAAGCAGCTCTTCTGTGCCTTCTCTGTTGGAATATGTTTTTTCTTCTGCGACGAGTGACAAGTCAGGGAGTGAAATGTAATGAACAGGATACAATTGGGGAAGAGCCACGTTATAAGCCCTTACCAACCAGACTTCAATTGTGTCTGTGTTTTCAGAAATATTTGCTTTCACCCGTTGACACTGAAATGCCATGCTGGTGTATTTAAAAGTGTAAAGCTCTGGAGAGTGTTTTCAGAAGGATTCATTTTCATGGGTTAAAAAAGCCAGTGTAGTGTGGATGACTGGGAAAAACCAGAGGCATGTTGTCTGTGTTTTTAAACAAAAATATAGTAGTCTACGTGTATATTATATCTAAGTTTATTAACTACACCTAGACAAGTAATGAGACATCAGCGTCACAATCCCTAACCATTTTCTTGCTCAACAAAACAAAATTCTTCATGCCTTTTGACTTTTTGAAATCATTAAACTCATCCAGGCAACAAACACGTATCTTCCTATAAAACCTGGCCTAAAAAGTCTGTAGATTCTATAATGCAGCAAAAGCATCAGATTTGTAAAATTTGCTGACATGGAATCCACCATTAAACATATGACGTAAGGAGCTAATATGATAATTTGACATAGTTATTTGTAACATTCACATCAATGCTGATGGCAGTTCCACTCTAAGCAAGCCTACTTACCAAATGCACTTCAGCTCTGCATGACTTACCAGTAGTTCAAAAATTAATGGGAAACATGTCCAAGAAAGAGTCTAAAAATGCAAAGAAATTAAATGTGGTGGAAGATTTTGTTGGAATGTTTACATTCCAATAATAAATTTGTAAATCCAACACAAGCTGAGAGAGTGAGAAAGAGAGGGAGCTGCACTACCTGAAAATGAACTCTTGATTGCAGAGTATGTTTGAGCAACACATGGCTGCTGTTGTAGAAAACAGTGTTTTGAACATTGTCATTGTACTTTTACAGCATGCCATACCTATTTGCAATATGAAAACTTGTTGGTCTGCTTACAGCATAAAAACAAACATTTAAACATTCTGTTGGACTTTTAATATATATCACATTATTCAACTTGATTGTATTTCAGTACACATGTTAAATCTAAATTGTCTGTTCCTTATTTTCTTTATTACTGGTATGACCTGAGGTGGAATAACAAATCATCTAACTGCAAACCTCAGGTCACACAGTAACCAGTTTTGTATTTGTATTTAGCTTTGTTTTTTGTTTGTTTACTAGCTTATTTTGAAATGATTATAATGATATGCAAATAGGTTATGTGTTTACATTTTTGTTGCTTGTTTTTTTCTTACTAGTCATTAGGCATGTAGTGTGTACTGTTATAAGCAGTGGCTTAAGTAAAATTAGAGAGAGTTTAACAAAGGACCATGAATTAAATTTGTTTATCTTCTCATGTACTGTGCAAATCTGCTACAGGCTTAATACTGTGTATTATTATGTCAAAAATAATATTAGAAAAAAATCTGTTCATGGAAGGGCTTTTGGTGGTGAACTTTAGTTATTATAATGTCACTTTTGGACCAAATGTGTTCATAAATTTGGTCATAAAATCAAAATTTGTAGTAAACTTTGGCTCTGAGTATTATTTATACTCATTGCTACATTTTATATACTAAATGGGCTAGGTGACGACAGTTGCTTTTACAGTATATGTAATTAGAATCAGAAGACAGGAATAACTTAAGCTGAGCGAGTGGATCTTGGCTGTGTATGTTTACACAAAATCCCACAAAATCAAAATGAAGTTTTACTGATTGAAAGCAGGTTCAAGAGACATGCAGACGCGAAGCTCATTTTCAGATTCATCAGAATCACTTTTGGGCTGACTGTCTGTTTCAGTTTCACCACCTGAGGACTGATGCACTTTCTCATCACTGCTGATGAGAGGATTTGCAACATCCTCAACATCACTGCTCGTATCACTGGCAAGAGCGTGCAACACGTGACCTGCTGAAAAACATTTCTTATGAGATGCCATTATTATGGGGGAGGTTACTGATCACTATTACAGGTGAAAGGAGAAAATGGACCTACATCTTTGTTCGGGTAACGCTCAGAAGTAAAGTGTCAAAGTGAACTTTATTGTCATCTCAACAATATACAAGTATACAGATAGACTAAGTTGCGAAGCTCAGGATGCACAGTGTAACAACATGAAGTGCAAATAATAAATAAAAAATAGAACTAAAATTTATATTTAAAATTAAAACACAAACAAAACAAGACATTGTGCAAAGACAAAACAAAGAAGTAGCAGCAATATTGATGTATAGTTAGCGATATGAACATTGATGCAATGTATGGTATTTGCGATCTAGATACATAAATATAGTCATGTAATATAATAAATAAATAAAGCTTATGCAAGACCCCCTATAATGTTGCCTGAGTAATTCTTGGGACTTACACTGTTAGCACTTTTAAAGCCCGAGTGATTCTCGGTTCTAATGCTTACGCAAGATGTATCTGTACAGTTGCCTGAGTGACACTCTGGACTAATGCTTTTAGCACGGTTTTCACAGCCCAAGTAACGCTCGGGTTTAATGTTAAGGAGGGTACAAATGTGTTGCAGCAACATTTATTTTTAAAGAATTTAAAAATTTGCTATGATTAGATAAGCCAGTGTTTTTCAATAACTTTAAATCATATTTCTACCAGACTTGAGATATACTCCTGATAGATTTTCAGGTCATCTCATGATTTCTGTTTTTAAAGAAGTATAGAATAGAAAACATTCACTCATTGTCAAAATTTACCAAAACAGATTTGTTTCAAACTTGTTGCTTTTTATTTATTTATTTGTTTGTTTGTTTTGTCGTATAACATAGCAATGTCTTAGGATGACCTGTAATCTGATGTGTAACGATAATTAAGTGTTGTCTACTTTAGTTTATTGCTGCCATAATTCTCATAAGAAAAAATGCTTTGAAAACAGGTGAATAAAAAAAAAAATATATTTGAGGCCTCCATAGTGCTATAGTGAAAAAGTTGACAGCATATGTGGGTAATTTTTCTTGATAGTTGTTCTTTATTTTTTTTCTAGGTGGTCTTGCTTTAGCTCAGGTCCTCTTTTTCTATGTGAAATATTTGGTACTTTATGGTATACCTTCTTTGATTGTTCGAATCGATGGACTCGAGCCCCCTGAACTTCCTCGCTGTGTCAGCACCATGCATAGCTTTACTGGAATGTGGAGGTGAGATTCACTGTTTATGTAATTTCATGGTTTATTCACACAAATTCATTAGCTTAAGCAGTATGGCTGAATAAAGAGAATTACTAATATAAATAAGGTGATGCAATATACTTTAAACCACAAAGCACAAATAATTTAAACTGAAATGAACCATGGCCATGTAATAATAATAATAATTTATTTATAGGCGCGTTTCAATGTGAAGAAAACCAGAACGATAAGGAGGTGCTAGATTATGGAGGGTCTTGTATGTAATAAGCTGAATCTTAAAATGAATGCAATATTTAATAGGGAGCCAGTAAAGCTGCTGAAGGACTGGAGTAATGTGTTCTTTGGAAGGGGTTCTGTTAATAATATGAGCTGCAGCATTCTGAGCCAACTGAAGTTTGAAAAGGAGTTTGTGAGGAAGACCAGAAAGGATAGAATTACAATAATCAATATGAGATGTAACCAGACCGTGAACAAGAATAGCAGTGCTGGTAGCTGAAAGAGATGGATGTAAACAGCTGATATTACATAGATGGAAATATGCAAACCAAGTAATATCATTAATATGCACCTCAAACTTTAAGGTACTATCGAGAATAACACCTAAGCTCTTAACCTGGGAGGGAGAAGAGATTAGATCGCCAGCAACCAGGTAAACACTGGATTTATCAAATATTGTTAAAACACCCAAATGAAATTCCGGCAGATAACGACAAAAAATATAGTGACTACTGTCACTTAGACAAAGACAGCAGATTAATTAATAAAAAAAAAAACTAATAGAAACTTAACTGCAAAATAAAACTAAGTCACCAGCAGAGCATTGGCTGCCAGTAGCACCAGCGTTTGCTCATCCAGAAGTATAAGTACAGTATATGTTGATATGTTGACCTAATACCTAAACAGCCTTAAGTATTTGATAAAGCACTTCATAGAGTTGGAAATGGTGTAATTAAGGCACGAAAAGCCATCATTAATTGAAGATTGATCCAACAATAGAGATGTCCTAGAATGCTACCGTGGCTGCAGTTTTTCATTCTAACCCTTTTATTAATTAGTGACCAGTTTTTGCTGCTAAGTAAATCTTTTGCCTTAGTTTTACTTAACTTGCTATTTAAGACCCAGACCCCTTAATTCTTACTTTTTTTCCTTAATTAGCAGCCAAACAAAAATGAGATACAAAACGAGCTAACACCTGACCAGTAAATGAGTATGGAGTATGTGAATTTCCCCTTGGGGATTAATAAAGTATCTATGTGAATTTCCCATTGGGATTAATAAAGTATCTATCTATCTATCTATCTATCTATCTATCTATCTATCTATCTATCTATCTATCTATCTATCTATACATACATACTGTGTCCATCATACAATAACTGAAAATAAAGAAAGGTGAAAGTGTCAGTGATGTTGATCTGCTCCAGTCCACAAAACATTTTCACAATGTTTTTAGAAAAAGAAAATCAACAGTTACAGAAATGTCTTCTGTAGCAGAATGAGAGCACCAACAAAACATGGAATTAAACAACAGGTTTAATAAACAAGAATTTACTTCTAATTAAGAAACTGGCTGGAGGCCCTGACTTAACTGGTCATCTGTTGCGTCACATCACATTTCATTTATGTCTGTGTGCTGTTTAAATAAAAAATTAAGCAATAAAATAAGCAATTTAGAAGACTGACTCTTACTAAACAAGTAAATTAAAATAAAGGGAAAAGACATTAATTAGCAACAAAGACTGGTCACTAATTAAGAAATGAGTTAGAATGAAAACCTGTAGCCCCAGTAGCACTTCAGGACCTGAGTTGAAGACCCCTACTACAGTATATATAGTTTTACATGAGAACTTATTTTGTTATTTTGAAATTCATATTTACTATAATTCTCATTTACAAATTAAAATGCTTTTGTTTTCTTATAAATCTTTCTCAGAAAATATTGCATATACAGCATATTGTGTATGTACAGTGTGTGTGTGTGTGTGCATAAAATATGTATAGTTTGTGTATTGTTGTTTGAATGAGAAAATAAAAAATAACACATGTCTATTTAAATTTGAAGATAACTTTTCATCAAAAGCATGGTAGAAACATATGAAAAATGTAAGTGTTTAACAAGCCTAACTAAGGCAATGATACTGAAGAGGAAGTAGGTTTTGTTTGTCTGTTTTCCAGTGAGCTTCTTTTGGCTGTTGTTTCTTTCAAGACTGATCAGTATAATCCTTCCTTTACTGTTACTGAATCATATTTTCTCTTTGTGGGTGCAGAATTTTTTTTAGTTTACTAATTTTCCTTAGTTGTTGTTATTAGAAAATGTAGATCACATCCCTTGCTGATTACATAACTTTATCTTCACTTGGTAATTAATTGCACAGGCAATTTAAAAATTGAAAATAATTATTTAGAATGTAGCAAATTACCAGTACAGTGGAACCTATGTCTGCGAGTAACTTGGTTTACGAGTGTTTTGCAAGACGAGCAATAATTTTTAATAAATTTTGACTTGATAAATGAGCGAGGTCTTGCAGTATGAGTGGCATGTATACGCTTTGTCTGCTGAGCGTCATGTGATCACAATTGAGCTGATATTTCTTCTCTGTCTCTCTCTCTCTCTCTCTCTCTCTCTCTCTCTCTCGCTGTGGGATTGTGGGCAATCGTCTCCTATTCTCTGTCTGAGTCAGCGTGCCTCACTCATATAGTCAACATACGAGCGTATACTGTTTACTGCAGCGTTAGCATTGTGACTGTGTGTGCGTGCGCGCGCATGTGTGTGTGTGTATGTGTGCGTGTGTGTGCGTACGTGTTTGTGTGCATGTGAGTCCCTGTCTTGTACCCCCAAAACACAAAGCTGAGTCTCAGTACTTTAGCAACACCAGCTTTATTCAGCTTGAAAAAGCAACATCGCGGTTATTTATTGTAGCGGGATTTGCTGCTCTCCTATACACAGACACAGCAGTCAGGCAGGGCAATGCGCATTTATAATGTTCCTTGTTCCTTGTATCACCCATCGACGGCAGGCGCTTATAGCATGTCCGCGATCTTTTCAGATTCGCTTTTACGGTGAATTGCTACAACGCTGGGAGACTGCGATTGCTTTTGGACACTCTTCCGCGTGTCGTCCCGTTGGGTGCAATCCCACAAGAGTTTAGAAACAGCCATGATTCTTTTCAAAGGTAAAGTGCAGGTTAATTTGTTTTATATATTTTTACTTTATATTTTGTATTAATCATTTTTATATGAATAGTTTTGGGTTATGGAACAAATCATCTGAGTTTCCATTATTTCTTATGGGGAAATTCACTTTGATATACGAGTGCTTTGGACTGCAAGCACGTTTCCGGAACGAATTATGCTCGCAAACCGAGGTTCCACTGTATCTTAAACTTATCCATGGTCGAGTTCAGGGGTGGCAAACTCCAGGCCTGAAGTGCCGCAGTAGCTGCAGGTTTTCATTATTACCATCTTAATTAGTGACCAGTTTTGCTGCTGATTACTTCTTTTAATTAACTTGACTCAGTCTCCATAGTTGACCAGCTCCCCTGTGCCCATCGCACAATATCTGAAATTAAAGAGAGGTAATGATCTTGGTAGGGTTGATCTCTCAGGTCACCCAAACATTTTGACGGTGCTCTTAGAAAGAACAGAAAAACAACAGTTTTCGAAATGTGTGCTGTGGCAGAATGAGAGCAGCAACAAGCCATGGAATTAAATAACGGGTTTAATTAACAGCAAGAATTGGCTTCTCATTAAGAAAGTGATTGGAGTGAAATTGGTTGGAGTTTGAAGCCCCAGTTTAGCTGGTCATCTGTTAGCTCATTTCACATCTCATTTCTGCTTGGCTGTCATTTAATGAAGAAAGGAATCAATTCAGAGGGCTGAACTCTTCTAACAGGGCAATTAAAGTGATGGGGAAAAAGTTAATTAGCAGTGAAAACTGGGCACTGATTAGGAAAAGGGTAAGAATGAAAACCTGTAGCCACTGCAGCACTCTAGGGGCTTCATGCATAATGCCATGCGTAGAATTCGCAGTATAACATGACGTAAGCACAAAAGCCGAAATGTGCTTACGCACAGAAAAAGTCAAATGCAGGAATCTGTGCGTACGCAAACTTCCACATTCTTCTGCTACATAAATCCCGATCAGTGTGAAAAGAAATGCTCGTGCACGCGCCTGCTGTCCCGCCATAACTCCTCCCAGAATTACGCCTCTTTGAATATGCAAATCAATATAAATAGCCCTTAAGCTCAGCGTTCTGTGAAAAGGCAATGGGAAAATGGAAGAATTTCAGCGAATACCAAGTGGAGGCAAGGAAAAACGTACTATTTGTTGGTTTAAACAGTGATATAAACAACAAAAGGAAGCTAATCAACTAACAACGTGTCTGAGAAACTCGAAAGCTCAAGTTCACAAAGGCGCACAGTGCCCGAAATAAAAAAGAAGTTGTTAGATATCAAAGTAGCCATGAAAAGGCGAGTCGTAGCCCACCATCTGAGTGTCATATGAAAGCTTATTAGGGTACAGAGGAAAAAAAGGCACACATTGGGGAAAAAGCAGGAAATGTCAACTTCAATCTCGAAATTTCCACTTTAATTACGTAGTTTATTTTGTCATTAAAGTAGAACATCGTAAACTTCATCTTAAAATCGTTTAATTAATCAGTTTCTCAAATCACATCGTAATTAAAGTAGCACGTTACATGCTTTGTTTTGTATGTGTTCTTCTATGTGCTCTGTGTGTGAATCACTACGTGCTTCTTAAACCGGCTTTCTCTTCCTCCGACAGGACACAGAATCCATTACATTCGTGATATTACAGCTCTCTGAATAACTAAAATACTGAGACGTATACGTGATATCATTTTCATGATGATAGGAGTTAAAGCACGTTATTAAACATGGGAACACGGTGGCGCAGTGATTGTGCGCGACCTTCGATGAAATAATTTATTGCAGCAGTACTCAGGGGCGGCTCTAGGCTTGTGGCGGCCCTGGGCAGAGAAAGAATTGGTGGCCCCTTCACCTGCCAATGTCAATATGGTATCTTATGCACGGCGGATGGCCACGTCCGTTGTGGACACTGCATAGCCGCCTTGTGCTCATGACACAAGCATTTAACTTTTGGCGAAATTTGCCGCTGCGTTTTTAGCTGTGTCATTATTTTTCCTTTCTGTTTTATATTCAGTATATATTGGAGTGGTGGCCCTGTGCAGGTGCACAGTTTGCACATGCCTAAGGCTGCCCCTGCAGTACTGTCTCTTTCAAATGTACTAACCTCCAATTCCTGTCCTTCCTTTTCTTTCTCCAAGTAACCGATCGCCACACAATCAGCTTTGTAATAGACGTTAAACCATCTGTAAGCTTATAACGGCGATTCTTCAAAACTTTTAAGGAACATTGAAATTTCTTCGTAGTACATGTTTAATTATTCTATCGTTCACGCCTGTCCCAGTGAAGCATACAGTGCTTTTATCTGTATAATATAATAAACATGTTTTGCTGCATTTCATGATATCATCATCATATGTAAATATGTGCTTTATAAAGTGGCTCAGGTTGTGCAATATTATAACTGTAGTGCAAGTTTACAGTGAGGTGATTGTACTTATAAGTCCAAACAGTTCTACAAGGAGCACTTGATGGACCGATTGAGCTCTTGGGATGAAACTCTTTCTGAACCACAAGGTCCGTACAGGAAATGTTTTGAAGCGTTTGCCGTGTGAGAAGCAGTTCAAATAGGAAGCATGGCTGAGGCAGCGTGTGCTTGATGCTGCATACAGATAATTCTCTTTCCGATCAGCTGCTCTGAGTGGTGCAGTGAGAGTAATATGGAAAAAGATGATCTGCTGTGGCAACCCCTAACGGGAGCAGCTGAAAGAAGAAGAAGGTGCAGTGAGAGTAACAACGTTAAAGCAGTTATGGTATTTGGAATAGTTTGACCATTCCGTGGACCATTATATTGTTACTGGTTAATTACAATCAGATGCATTAAACTAATAAACAATATGCGGTTAATTTCAGTGTATTTATAAAGCCGCGTCAGGGACGTGGATCTGAAAAAAAAGGGAAACCACACAGGAACAGTAGCACTGCTTTGACGCTGGGTGCCGCCAGTCTGCAAAACCGAGCAGAGAACTTGCGTACGACAGGGTATGAGGTGCCGTGGAAATGTGCGTGGTTTTATGCCAAGTTTAGGTTTTATACATCGCGATTTGAACGTGGAAACGTTCCTACGCAATATTTCTGTGCATACGCACTGTTTATACATGAAGCCTCAGGCCTGGAGTTCACCACCCCTGGTCTAGTTTTTCACTATGTAAGTTGATGAGCAGCATGTAAAATTTTGTGGTCTGGTGTAACCTATTAACATAAGAAATTATCTATTTGTTGAAAATTGTTTGAGGTAAAATATAAAATGAGAAGTAAGAGTTAAAAATAAACAGTCACATCATATAATTTATTATGTCCAAAGAATAAAATAAATAAATTCTTACAAGTCTTGCCCAGTAGCACTGATTGATCTGGCTTTGCTTTTTAACAGACAACTATTGACAGTTCTTTGTGAAAACCAACAAATAAAGGTCTGTGTACACCACATTTTTTGGAATCTGACTGACATTCAGCAAAATTGATTTGGAATAACAATAAGTAGTTTTTCTGTTTTTACTTTATCTTCCTTGCTTGACATGATTTTGTAATTCTATTAAATTGTTTTACCCTAGAAAGACTGAACACGTTAGTTTAACAAGGTGGGTAGGCAGTATTCTATCTTACAGAGTATTTGAAAGATTTTGATTTTTGATAAATAACTTCCTGAATTGTTTTGACTCGCTTTGATAAACTTCAGCTCCATTGAGAGTTTCATGCTGTCATGGTTCACAAGATTGTGTGATAGATTGTCATTTCTTTCTAAACTACTGACTTGGCTGTAAATCTAAGTAGACAGTTAGAAATTCTGTGAAATATCTATTGTTTTTTTCATATTAAAAGATTTTGTCTGCCTCTTTTTTTAAGCCATACTTTAATGTATTACATGGTAGTAATGCTGAACGTGTAAAAACTGTGTTGCTGTTAATTTTTTTTTTTAATATAATCTATAGACTTTGCCTTTAGGATTCATCTTTATTCAACTTATACTTATGGCTTTTCTTGTTCAAAATTGGCCAGAAATATGTGTTTTAAAATTTTTAAGTAACATTCAACTTGCGCTAAATCAAAACATGGCTTCCATTTTTATTGTTTGCTAGTATATGGTGAACATATCCGTGACACATAGATAATTATATTACTCACTGCTGTTTCATAGTAGCCGCTGTGGGGAAAAAAGAAAAAAAACTTGCCAGTACTTGTTAGAATTACAAAAGTGGTGCAACCATGCAGTTTGCTTCTGTGCTTCCCAAAGCAGAAAGACCTAAAGATGTTTTCTGACATGTAAATGAGCAAAAACTTTACATTTGCATGCATTGTGAAGTTGTTTTGGCTAAGTATTAATCTCTTTTTGCCTCTGCTCAATTTAACTTTCAGGACAGTGAGACAAATTTGTCCAGTAGTCCTGGAATTATAACATTGCTGAGTGATCTTGTATAATCAAAGAAATGTATGTCAGTATACAGCTACATGTCTGCCTAAGCATGTGCGGCTAAAGTATCATATCTCTTGTTTGTGTGCAAGAAATAAAACCGACTAAGTATTTCTGCATTAACACTCACACTGAAGATTAGAAGTTAACATGTCTTGGCCCATGAATGACAATGAACTTGTTTCATGGTCAGCACAGTGTCATATATTTGTGGTTATAACTTTAATAATTTAATTTTATGCTTATAGGTAAAATGAAATGCTATAAATTGACCGTATACAGTATTCATGTTCAGTTTTAACTCCCACATGCTCTTTAATGTTGAGCAAAAGGACTGTAGCCTTACAAAGAGGAAGACAATGATACACCATTTTATTGATTTTTTCAAAAGCATTGAAAGTTTGATCCAGCTATCAATTTTCTAAAGCTTCTTATTCAGTGCAGGGGCATGGGGAATCTGGGACCTATTCCAGCAAGGATATCAATTCCTGGACAGGGTACTTGTCCATCACAGGGGCAGTACATGTACACATATGCACACATATGATGGACCAATGAGGCATTGTCAGTCCATTCACATGCCTTTGACTGTAGGTGGAAACTTGAAACACCCAGAAGAAAACCATTTGGACATGAGGAAAACATGTAAAGCCCATGGAGAGAGAACCTAGGATTTAAATACAGATGTCACTTGCAAGGTAGCAATATTATGACTACAATTCAGCTGTTCAGACTTTTTTTTTAATTTCATAGTGAAAGAGTTCATCATACAGATATATTTGTCTGAAAAGTGAAGTAAAATGCATGGAGGACAAGGCTCTCATCAGTTGTCTTTTCTTCTTTAAAGTAAGACTTTTAATAGTGATAAAATTGAATACCTTTAATTATTTTAAGTGTGATTTTTATATTCTATTATTGGTATTCAAAATATTGTCATAGAACACAACTCAGTGAACAAATGAAAGTAACATACCAGCTACAGTAGTATGCCTCAAAATTAATTGATAAAACTCAGCTTTCAACACCCATCCAGGGAAGAGAGTTTTAGGACAAGATTGCCCTATTTAAATAGCTCTTTGTACAGGATAAAACTTCAAGTAAAATAAGAGGTTGATCATATGCCCATGGTAACTTTAGGATTACATTAATGAATTCTTGCCAATATCCTCTTGCAGAGTATTTGACTTTTTCCCAGTTTGAGATAATACATGAAGGTTTCTTTCCTCACTGAGTTAGAGAGCAAAATAAGTCTTTGTGCAAGTAATGTGGTGTGTGAAAATATAACTGATTTACGGTAGCACACTTTTTATCCCATTAGATACAATTCCAACTATTGCTCTTAAGGTTTAGGAGTGCTTTTTAAATCAAAGGCTGCCCGAGAGATATACAGAAATATTTGGCCAAAATGATTTAAGGGCAGGACATTCCCATAATATAGAACCTAGCAATACAGGCACTTGGTGACATCGCTCACAGGTTGTTTCTTGCACAGGATGCATTTCTGACAATTTTAGATAATGTATATGTGATTGATGAGCTATTTTTAGTGGAGCAAGAGTGGAATGGGATTCTTCATGTTGAGCAGAATAATTCTTTGAGGAAGTAGTGTGGTGTGGGATATTACAACCAGTTTTCAAAAGCATAGTATATTGAGAAATGTTATGGTCCTTGGCTACAATGAGTTGTCTTCTGAGTATATTTGATCTATTATTGAATAATCAATCACCTATTTAAATAACTGTGCTTACTGTGTAGTATGTGTGTTATTTTACTTATGGGAGAAAATTAAGCACACAGTTAACCTTATGTTATCATATGTGTATTTATATGGTGGAAAAATATGGCTTAGTGGTATAAAAAAGTTGCAGATTTTAACAATTTTAATATGAATGTTACTGCAGGTTTTATAAAAGACTTACACTTTATTTTTATTAGAGCAGTCAGTTATTTTTTAATCATTTGATCCTTCAATAAAACAATTGGTTCCATGTCTATAATAGGTACTCATTTTCCATGCAAAATAATGACAGCTTAAATTCTTAGAATAGCAATTGTAATTATTTGTTTTCATTTGAGGTCAATGTACACTTAAATCTACCAGATTAGAATGCCTTTTAGCAACTGATAGTATCTGTATTATATAATGCTAGTATTACTTTTTGTCATATATTTTATAATTAAACAGTCTTTGTTTTAAATGGTACCGATCACATTGTATTTTATTGTTTTGCTTCTAATGTATGAGAAGAGAGGATCATTCTTACGTCCATTCATAAACCAGCTTAGTCCAGTTCAGTGTTACAGGTGCCCAGTAGCAGTGGTTGTGTGGCAGGAAATAGCCTTGGACAGCATGCCAGTCCATTGCAGTGTCCACTCATGCACATCCCCACCCTCACACAGATGCCAGCTAACCTAACTCCTACTTCCTTATAAGATATAAGAGGAAAATCCATCCAGGCAAGGGAAGAATTTGCAAAGTCCATACAGACAATGACAGGGAGTGGGATTTGAAATCTGCTAGACAGCAGTGCTAACCACTGCTACATCATAGAATTTAAAATAAATCTCTTGTCATGAATAGTGAATGAAAATGAATGTTCTGTGATAGATACAAATCAGTTGTGGCTTTATAATATATGTCATAAAAATGGAACCAAAATTCATTTAGTAATTTCTGTTAGTCAGAAACGGTTGTTTACCATCTATCTGAGAACAACACGTTTTATTTCGAAATATCGCCTAGTACTGTTTCAACCACGTGCCTGTGAAGGCTGCTTTTGTAGTAATTTACAATAATTTGTTAAAAATATTTTTGAAATTATTAAATATATTGAATATTTGATGCTGCTCAATTTATTTATGTATACATGTATTCAATAACAGCTGAATTAATGCACTTAATGTAAAAATTAAATAACTTTAGATCTTTCACATAACAAAAAGTATATATTGGTCAGTTTTCTGAAGTCAAAACTAGGCAATATTCCATAGTGTGTAATTTTTCTCTTAGACTGAAGTTATTTGTGTTAAGTCATAATATTTCTTTTATGCCAAGGTGTAATATGACAGCACAAATAAATACTCTATGTAAAAATCAGGAGATGAATTAACAGAATCATTATCAAAACAAACTGAGGTTTTGCCAAATAACTGAAACAAAAACAATTTTATGTTGCAGACAAAAGTGATTACCTAATTCTTTGTTATTAAACATTATATCACCTTATAACACCACAAAAATACTTTAGAAAGTATCCACAATCTTGTTCAACTAGAAAACCACTCTGATGGTTTAAAACCAGAGCAGTGGTGATGTCATAGGGTGCAACTGCTGGGATTTCCTGGCAAGGCAGTCAATACATTTCTCAAGACCATAACTCTTCCAGTGCACCAAATATTTCACCATGGTACTTTTGATGAGAATCCAAAATACATTGAATTCTGTTCCCTATTAATTCAAACAAAAGGTGGAGGCATAAAAGATTTAAAATGAAGACTCGAGTAAACAGGTTTCAAATAGGAGACATGCAACACAGGATGTGTTTTAAAACAAATAGGAAGGTCCAGTTTATAATAGAGTAGAAGTACACTTCTAATAATAGGCTAAAAGGAGCAATGAAACACAGAACTAGTTACTGTTATTGAACCCACAGATATCTTGCTTAATGAGTCACATTCTCTGTCATATCAGAATCTCATTGGCTTTGTGACATGTGCGATTAGCAAATGTTTTCTCAGAGGTTTCCGCCATTTGCAGGTTTTCTCATGTACATTCCAATTACTATATAACCTAGTAATGTACTCCGCCAAACTAGGCACCGATGATAAGTAGAGATAGTTTGAAACTTGCAAAGACACTAAAATTTGGGACATTTGGTGGAAGACTGACATAGGACCTTACAGGAAATTTTAGCCAAAGGTAACATAAGATAAGATAAGAACTTTATTTATCCTGAGGGAAATTCTTTTGTCATATACATGCTCAGTGCAACAAGAGGAATAAAGATAAGGTAGTAAAGAGTTAAAAAAATCAGTAGTAATAGTGCAAACAGAATAACAAAATAACTCTAAACAAAGTAACAAACAACTATAACTAAAACTATAACAGATATAATAAAACAACAGATTATTAGTGCAAGTGGTTATGAAAAGTGACTTAGTGTTTGTGCCGTGAATAAATGAGAGAGCAGCATGTAATGATGGGATGAAACAAACATTCAGTAACATACAGATGAGTAAATAAAAAACCGAATGAGACCTAATGACAAAAATTCTGAAAAAGATCACCTACAGAATGAGGAAGAGTTATACAGTCTTATTGCCACAGGTAGAAAGGATTTCCTGTGGCGTTCGGTTCTGCATTTGGAGGCAATGAGTCTTTTGCTGTGTGTGCTCTGATGACCCATCAAGGAGGCGTGCATGGGGTGAGAGGGGGTTGTCCATGATACCGAGAAGCTTTTTCAGCATTCTCCTCTCAGACACCTCCACCAGGTTCTCCAGTCTGACACCCAGGACAGAACCAGCCTTTTTAATCAGCTTGTTCAGCCTGTTGGCATCAGCTGTCTTCACCCCACTGCCCCAGCACACAGCTGCAAAAAATACCATGCTCTCTACCACAGAGTGATAGAACATAGTCAGCATTTTTCTACAGATATTGAAAGACCTGAGCCTCCTCAGTAGGTAAAGCCTGCGCTGCCCTTTCTTGAAAACCGTGTTGGTGTTCTTGGACCAGTCCAGTTTACTGTCAATGTGTACCCCCAGGTACCTGTAGTCCTCAACCACCTCAACATCCGTTCCTCTGATGGTGACAGGGGTGGGAAAAGGAGCCTGCTTCCTAAAGTCCACAACCAGTTCCTTTGTCTTTGTGATGTTTATCTGTAAATGGTTTAGCTCACACCACTCCACCCTCCTGTATTCATCCTCCTGTCCATCCCTGATACAGGCCACAATGGCAGAGTCATCAGAGAATTTCTGCAGGTGACATGACTGAGACCTGTACCTGAAGTCAGAGGTGTAGAGGGTGAAGAGGAAGGGTGATAGGACAGTTCCCTGCGGCGCCCCCGTGCTTCTCAGGATGCTAGCAGCTCTTCAGCCGGACATGCTGTGGTCGATTGGTTAGATAGTCCGTAATCCAGGCTACCAATGGGGTGTCCACCTGCATTTCCGTGAGCTTATTCCCCAGCAGTGATGGTCTGATTGTGTTAAAAGCACTGGAGAAGTCAAAAACATGACCCTCACAGTGTTCCCAACAATGTCCAAATGAAAATAAGCCTGGTTCAGCAGATAGATGATGGCGTCCTCCACGCCGATACAGGGCCGATAAGCAAACTGTAGGGGGTCCAGCCAGGGCTCCACCAGCATACGCATATGTTTCAGGAGAAGTCTCTCCAGCACTTTCATGACGTTTGAAGTCAGAGCCGATGGCCTGTAGTCGCTGGGGGTCAACTGGTGGGTCTTTTTGGGGACAGGAACCAGACAGGATCTCTTTCAGAGTGACGGGACTCTCTGCAGTTTCAGACTCATGTTGAAGATCAGATGTAGAACTCCACACAGCTTTAAATGAATTTACAATATAATGTGATTTTTTTCCCCTAGATCTCTATTATCCCTATCAGTTTGGCCATTGGTTTTAGACTGATTTGTAGAAAGGAGATTTACCTTCCAACCAATGTTTTTACAAAAATGAGATACAAGTTGAGGGTCTCTTTTACAAATAAAGGAACTCAAAAACCACAACATGGATCAGGGATAAAAGGGTCTGCTAATTTTCTTGCTATTCAAATAAATAAAATGAACGCACATAGAAAAATGATCCACCACGACTAATATAGAGGTAATTTGTCAATGCGATAAAAGTCTGTAATAAAATCCATGCTAATAGATTGCCAAGGACATTTTGTTATAGGAAGAGGTTGAAATAAACACACATATAGTATAGACAACAATATTGTTTCTTACATTGTTTATATAGATTATGTTGCTAAAAGTATCTTTGTAAGAGTTCTATTGTTTGTGAAATACCTGAAGTCCAAAAAACCTGGCCTGATTAACCCGATTTAATACTTTGTGAAATCTGAAGGAACAAAAAATGTATTAATGGAGTCATTGGCTAATTGAGATCAAGAATTGGCAGAAGACGTTTTTTGTATTGAACATTAGAGTAGCTACCAAAAACCTTTTGAGGACATCGAGATCAAAATTCCTAGTCATTGTATTAGCTTTCAGATTTGTATTCCTTAGTATTTATTCCTTAGTATTTAGGAGATCCCAAAATTAAAATTAAATCCATTAAAAATATTCCCCGTCTGCCTTGACCTAGCATTCTGTCATTTAATGATTTTAAAATAAATTTTTTTCCTGACTCTTATGAATTGTGGTTATTTAATAATTTAATTCTGTTCTCTTTTTGGAAAAACATAATTTTATTATTGTGTTTTAGGTCGCTGAACCTATTTATTAAATTTTATTTTTTCCTAGAATGTAATTTTAATATAGTTCACAATATTTTTTTATACCTTTCCAGCACCATCTTTATTTTCCTGGGGTGCTTCCTTATTGACGTTCCTTTGCCAAGATGCTATGCTAGGTTGCAAGAGAGCAGGGCCCAAGAAGTTGCACATTATAACATTATTAGTACAACGCGTTAACCGATGTCTTTGCAGATCCATTTGAATCTGAGTTTGCAGATGAAAACCTTTCTATGTGTGGGCAGTTAGTGATTCTTCAGTACCTTCCAACTTTTGGACTTAAGGCTTTTTAATTTAGATTGAATTTGAGTTACTGTTTTGAGTTTAGAGATTTGTTTAAGGTTAGTTTTAGTTACTGAATCTCTCTCTATTTTATGACATTTCCTCAGCTGGTCACCTCCATTGACTCTATTTGCCTTTCTTAGTGTGAAGCATAATAAGGAATAGTATTTATGAGGAAAGGATATCGAGCACCCTCTAGCCAATGATGTCACTCCTCTAGGATGTATTTTATTGCAAATAATTTTCTATTACCCATTTCATAATTTTGTTCAGTTGGCCAGGACATGGGAATTTCTTTTATAAATGAAAAGAAAAAAAAAGGGTTTAGCAGAGTTAGAGCGGACAGGGATGCAAGTACCTGCGGGAAGCACAAAGGAGGAGGACTCACTCTCTATGTTAATACACGGTGGTGTAACTCTGGACATGTTAACGTCAAAGTCTCCACTTGCTGCAGGGACATCGAACTGTTGGCCAGGGAAGTAAGACTATTGATTTACTGTATGCAAACGTTAAAGACGCATACAGCGCCACCACGCACAGAGGGTTCTACCTACAACCACACTCTCATTCAGGAAGTGGACCCCAGAGGCAGAGAAGGCTCTGAGAGAGAATGCTTTGGAACTACAACATTAAGAAGAAAGACGCCTCACGCCTGGACAAATTGGTGAGGAAGGCAGGCTCTATTGTTGGCATGGAGATGGACAGAATGACATCTGTGGCAGAGCGACAGGCGCTAAGCAGGCTCCTATCAATTATGGAGAATCCACTGCATCCACTAAACCGTGTCATCTCCAGACAGAAGAGCAGCTTCAGTGACAGACTGCTGTCAATGTCCTGCTCCACTGACAGACTGAGAAGATCGTTCCTCCCCCAAACTATGCAACTCTTCAGTTCCACCCGGGGGGGGGTAAACATTAACATTATACAAAGTTATTGTCTGTTTTTACCTGCATTATTATCAATCTTTAATATTGTTTTTTGTATCAGTATGGTGCTGCTGGAGTAGGTGAATTTCCCCTTGGGATTAATAAAGTATCTATCTATCTCAAAAAAAATGTTTTTTCAAAGGCTGTACTTTGTTCTGAAATCAAAGACTTACATTATAATTTTAGTTAAAAAAGGACTCCAAAAGTCATTCACCATCGTAAACTAGGGCTAAAATGTTAAGACAAAAACAGAGTCGAGACAAAAGTGCTGTCAGTCAAAAATCATAATGTTAGAGTCAAGATTCTCAGGTTGCCCTTTTTACTAGCCAAATCCATATCTAAAACAAAGGCCTGCTGTTGCTGCGTTGGAATTCATCAGTTAGTCTCCGTAATGCACGTGATGGAGACGTCTTTCTTAAATAAATTTAAAAAAAAAAATTAAAATGTATGAATGAAAATAAATCTTTAAATTTTTTTTTTAAGGATTAAAATCCTGATAATCTTAAAAAAAAAAAATGAACTGAAGTATTTTTTTTAAACTGGCCAACACTAAACCAACTCAAAACACTGCAGACATTTTTTAGAAATTAGCCACTATTTCAGACAAATAGAACACTGTACTGTAGGCACAATTTCCATGGCTACGACAATGACTTTTGTTTTGACAAAATGGTGGAGCCCACATAAAAAGCAAAATGCTGTTGTGGGAAATGTATAAACATAATACATACACAAAATTAAATACTGAACAATAGTATACAGAAAAAAATCAAAACATTTGAAATTTAGTGTTGAAAACCACGGATAAAAATGTTTACATTTAAAGAAAAATGAATTTTTTTAGAAAATAAAAATGAAACATCCATCATAACATTTTCTTTTCCAAGGCTGTGTAGGGAAACACATTATTTGACTCTGTGACCTTACACCCATGATGATGGTGATGATGGAAGTATTTGTTTCTGTTAAAGTTCCACCCATTTGTCCATTTCCTTTTGACTGTCAAGTTCAGGTTCATGGGCAGCTGGTGCCTGACCCAACAGCACTGGGCACAAGGCAGGACCAATGTACATGTAAGGCAAGTCCCACCCTGCTGCACCCACAGAGGCAGGCATCCAGACAGTATAACCCCTTGATGCCAGCTTCTCCATAGGAAATACTAAGTTGCAGGACTGCATAATGGCTCACTGTAAATTAATATGTGGCTAGCAACACAAATATCAGATAGTGTTCATATTGGGAGTCGACAGAATGAGAATAATGATGTGATTGTGATTAAATCATATATATATAATATGAGAGAGAGAGATTTTCATATATATTATATATGAAATGTTCATTCATTTATCTTTTGACATTCCATAGCCATCACTGGGCACAGGTAAACTGAAGTTTATTTTTGAACTTTTGTCTGAAAGTTAAGGAGCAAACCTAGATGGAAAACTAGTCCATCACATGGCACACTCACCTATGCTTCTGTACTCCCATTATGCCAATTTAAATTTAACAATTCAGCTAACATATGCACACGTCATCAGTTAACAGGTTGAGAATCAAACCCAGATCCATGAAGCTGTGATGCAATTTACTACACCTACACATGCTATTAGCCAATCCTCTAATGTTTTAATGCAGTGTAACTGAACAAGGATTCAAATATAAATATAAGCTTAGTAATACTGGTGTATACCTAAAGTGAGTTCAGAAATTGATGCATATGATAATAGTAATTAATGGATGGCAAAGTGATTATCCATTCTGCCTCATATCCTGAGAGACCTAGTTTTGACTCCCAGTATGTATGTTCTCTTTGTTTACGTGTTCTCCCTACATTTGAATGAGTGCCATAAAGTAGAGCTCTTGGGCTTACTGCATATCATTCTGTTGTAAAGAAATTCTAACTAGACATGATGAGGACACCTTATTATATCTACACTGGTGCACATTTGTAATAATAAAACCATTTACTTAAATTTTTCCAAAGGTAGTGCAACTGTAATTTATCACAGTGTGAATGTGTACAGGTGTGTGTTTTAGTGTATACATGTCCCACTCATGATAGATGGATAAAAAGTCAGCAATGCAAAGCTGTTTAACTTATGGTAAATCATGTTAAAAACTGCATAATACTAACATCAACAGCAGAGAACAGTATCCCAAATATTTGCATGTCAGAAGACTGCAGTAATGCAAGAATTATTTTTAACAGTAGAGTTGTTATACAATTTTAAGAATGGTCTTGTCACTTGACTACTACATAGGAACATATTGCATCTTATACTTGTGACATCGCTTGACTTTGTTGTTATTTATATATTCCATATAATGTTGTGTCTGGGTTTTCATGTTGATTATCCCATCAGCACTACAGTATATATTCAGGTTTAAAGAAAAGCCTATTGAACAAACCTAGCTAATCCAATTCAGAACTCTTAGAGGCCAGAGTCTATCATGGCCACACCATGCCATATGTTTTAGGTTTAAACAAACTGATAATGAGCACTATTATTAATTCATTGTGAAGATTCTAAGTGATTTTTGGTTAAGATACATTTAGTAAAAATTCCTTTTATGTTTTGTATGTGATTTGTTGATATACATTTCTAAGTGTGATGTGATTAAATGAGTTTTGTTGATTTTTTTTTCTTTAGTTTTGAATGTATTTTAAGTCTCTCTGTCTAATGTGATAACTAATATGTAATTCTTTATATTACCATTCTTGTTTCACTGACAGAAAAATTATGCATTTCTCATTGAAACATCATATATACAGAAAAAAGAAAACATAAGTTTCAGAAATCTTTGATTTTTAAAAAGTGATATATTTTTAATGCTCTTTTCTGCATTCGGCTAAATATAAAATTCTACGCATTTGATCCCTAATCCCTTTCTAACAATATACTTAATTCTTAATAACATAATACCAAAGACATGTTTGTTTTTTATTTTTTTGGAAATCAGTGTATAGATGAAAAGAAAAAAACAATTATTTTAGACTATAAAAGTTTGTAAGAACAAGAAGAAGTCAGATAGTAATTAACAGGTTCAGCGGGAAGGTCACTCATATTGTAACTTGAATCACAGCAGTAGATTTGAGAAACGATCTGTGATCACTGAACAGTTTAATTCACTCAGCAGTTGGCACAGAAGTGCATCTAGTGGTGCCAGTGATACTGTTTATGTATGAATAATAAAAAATGAAAAAAGAAAGAGCTTTTAAATAATAGTTTTCCTAGATGGATAAAAATGATATTATTAAGAAAAATTAAATACTTCAGTATGTCATTTTTTCATTTGGCATGACTTAATGTAACATGTTGCAGCCCACATTGTCATAATAACAAGAACTTCCTCAATCTAAGAGGTGTAAGTAATGCAACTGTTACCTTTCTCACAAACAAGCACTGCCAAATAGGTTATTGATATTTATTTAATTTGAAAAGTCACTTGTTACCAGGGAAAATAAGCTGACTTGGAGAATATTTTAATCATTCTCTTAGTAGTACAGGAGTGAATTGGTAGGCTTTTCTATAGTAGCTAGTTTGAATGTCATGAATAAGAAAAATCTTACTCTAATTGTTTTTATTATGATTTGAATTTGCCCCATGTCTTGCCTCTGGTTTAGAAAGAACATCAGATTAATTATGACTCGGAACCAATAATTTCTAAGTCTAGTGTAATTGCTGTTGTGTGTCTGTCTTTAATTGATATGGTTCATGGTGCACAACAATTAATTAGGGCTCTTTTTAACTTTGATGTTAAATTAACTTTTCCATTTTTGCTTGTGAAGTAAACACTTGTTTTATTTTTTGAGCCTTTAAATAACAAAATTTGTGCTGTTTGTCTGTGAATCCTGCTACTTAGTATGTCTGCTAGAAAGTGATGTTTTTAGAATTTTTTAAGACAATAATAACTGTGTTATCCCCTAATGGCAGTGGAGACCAAAAGTTTCAAGACCTTAATGTTTAAGCTCTCAAGTTCTGGTTTTGTTTTCATATTTCTATTATTGCAGCTTTTGCAATACAGTGATTACTTAACAGTTACCAGATATCAGGTAATCATTAAAAAAGTGTCATATACAGGCTGTCCAATAGATGATACTGACTATTCTGTTGCTTTGTATATGTCTCGGTTTTTGATATAATAGTTTGTTATTGTCAAGGTATGATGGATGGTGTATTAATAACTCAAATTATATATAACATCATATATATTTGCAAGTACTGCATATTTTAAGGAAAGGAAAATGTTTTCTTAAAAAATAAAAATCAATCAGTGAATATGGTGGCTTCTTAATTTTAATAAGAAAACTGTTTTTTGTTTTGATTTGCCTTGTTATTTTCCCTTGGGCAAAAAAATGCATAACGAGGTTTCCCATTATACATTTTAAAATAGGAAGCATGTGTGAATAAGCAAAAATTGATTTAGTGATGTTTTTTCTGTTGTCATTAAACCTTTAAAAAAATAATGTGGAAATAAAACCTAATGTGCACCTGAATATATGAAAGCATTAGTAATTAGTTTCATGCTGAATTTACAACCTAATAATTTTTTTTTAATGTCTCAATTGACGTATAATTCAATCTTTAAATTGTATCTGTGTGCATCATTGAGATTTACTGTTTGTAGAGGAGCAAGTTGAATTTTTTTTAGATTTGGGCAACAACACTGCTAACATTGTAAGAGCTCAGTCTTTGCCTTTCTAAATTACTGTGTTATTTAAAGCAAGTTGAGAAAAAAGTAAAATACAGTAATCCCTCCTCGATTGGGGGGGGAGGAGGGGGGGGGGTTGCGTTCCAGAACCCCCCGCGAAAGGTGAAAATCCGCGAAGTTGAAACCATATGTTTATATGGTTATTTTTATATTGTCATGCTTGGGTCACAGATTTGCACAGAAACACAGGAGGTTGTAGAGAGACAGGAACTTTATTCAAACACTGCAAACAAACATTTGTCTCTTTTTCAAAAGTTTAAACTGTGCTCCATGACAAGACAGAGATGACAGTTCCGTCTCACAATTAAAAGAATGCAAACATATCTTCCTCTTCAAAGGAGTGCGTGTCAGGAGCAAAGAATGTCAGAGAGAGAGAGAGAGAAAAGCAAACAATCAGAAATCAATAGGGCTGTTTGGCTTTTAAGTATGCGAAGCACCACTGGACAAAGCAGCTGCAAGGAAGGGAGCAATGTAAAGGTAGTCTTTCAGCATTTTTAGAGGAACGTCCGTATCCTCTAGGCCAGTGTGCGAACAAGCCCCTCTGCTCACACCCCCTCCGTCAGGAGCAGAGAATGTCAGAGAGAGTGAGACAGAGAAAAACAAACAATCAAAAATCAATACGTGCCCTTCGAGCTTTTAAGTATGCGAAGCACCGTGCGGGAAGCATGTCGCTTGACAAAGCAGCTGCACGGAAGGGAGCAATGTGAAGATAATCTTTCAGCATTTTTAGACGAGCGTCCGTATCGTCTAGGGGTGCGAACAGCCCCCCTGCTCACACCCCCTCCGTCAGGAGCAGAGAATGTCAGAGCAAGAGAGAGACAGAGAGAAAAGCAAACAATCAAAAATCAATACGTGCTGTTTGATCTCTTAAGCATGCGAAGCACCGTGCGGGAAGCATGTTGCTTGACAAAGCAGCCACATGTAAGCCCAGCAAGGAAGAGAGCAATGTGAAGGTAATCTTTCAGCGTTTTTTGAGGAGCAGCCGTTTCCTCTAGGGGTGCAAACAGCCCCCGTGCTCACAATATATTTGAAGAGTTTTATTTAATATGTAATACGCGCTCTGGTTGGGTAGCTTCTCAGCCATCTGCCTATAGCGTCCCTTGTATGAAATCAACTGGGCAAACCAACTGAGGAAGCATGTACCAGAAATTAAAAGACCCATTGTCCACAGAAATCCGCGATATATATTTAAATATGCTTACATATAAAATCCATGATAGAGTGAAGCCGCGAAAGTTGAAGCGCGATATAGCGAGGGATTACTGTAATGATTTCAGTACACATTTCAATATTGAAGTATTATGTGAATGTGTACTGAAATCATCATTTTCAAGAATTATTTGAATGATGGTTTGTTTAGTTTGACATGATTGTATGGAATGTTATAATTTATTGCCAACATTATAATAATCTCTTTTGAAACATACCCAGACTTTATTTTCTACATCAAAGCCTATTTATACTCAAAATTTTGTAGCCACATAAATATTTTGTAAATTTGTTGAAATTACCAACTAGATTTATAATTCCATGTGTATATTTTTCATAGATCTAGAAGTTACTTTATTCTTTAAATGTACAATCTGCTAAGATGTTGTGTTTGCACTGTGAATATATTTCAAACTGTTTAAAAGAAACAGAATGTAGTAAACGAGAGTGCAATTGTTAATGAATTACATGAGACACAATTTATTTATGTTATCAGTTTCATCTGAAAGTGTCACATCTACAAACCTTTAACTGGATACCATTGTAGGTCACTTAAGTTAATGCATACATCATTTTGGAAAGGTACACAAATTTCACAGCTTTTCAAGGTTTCTTGTGGCAAATAAACACATTTCTAAAATTTAATGAATAGAATAAACAACCTGTTCAGACACTTCAGTTTTTTTTGCCACAATTCAAGATATCACATTATTAATTTTTTGGAAAATGAACAGCATCATAGATCACATTGAAATGCATATAACAATAAACTTGAGCTGTGCGTAAATGATGGAAAATGCTTGTGGATTTTTAAACATTTTTTGTTAGTAAACATATGTAAGCAGAAAATAGCAATCATAGAGGTTATACACATGTAATCAGCTTTATATAGAAAAAAAAAATCAAAGTTATATTGATATAAATATGTATTGATTACACCATTGGTCTCAAACGCAGGTCCTGGAGGGCCACAGTAGCTGCAGGTTTTCATTCTAACCCTTTTCTTAATTAGTGCACTGTTTTTGCTGCTAATTAACTCCTTTTCCATTCATTTTAATTGACTTGTTTTTTTTTAAGATGTGTTTCCCTGAATATCTTCATCATTCCTCTGAATTGCTTAATTTCTTTCCTTAAGTGGCACCCAGACAGAAATGAAACGTGAAGTGAGCCAACTGAAGACCAACTAAGTCAGGGCCTCAAACTCCAACCAGTTGCTTAATTAGGAGCCGATTCTTGTTGTTAATTAAACCCATTCTTTAATTCCATGGCTTGTTGCTGCTCTAATTGTGCAATGGCAGACATTTCCAAAATTATTGATTTTCTCTTTTCTATGAGCTCTGTTAAAATGTTTTGTTGACCTGAGCATATCAGCATTCCTGAGACCTTCACTTTTCTTTATTTTCAGATATTGTATGATGGACACAGTTTGCTGGTCATGTTTTGGCTCATTTTGTATCTCATTATTGTTTGACTGCTAACTAAGGAAAAAGAAACAATTGAGGGGTCTGAGTGTTCAAGAGCAAGTCAAATATAATTAATTCAAAAGAAGTTAATCAGCATCAAAAACAGGTCACTAATTGAGAAAAGGGTTAGAATGAAAACCAGTCACTGCGGCCCTCCAGGACCAGAGTTTGAGACCATTGGATTACACATTTAGAAGAGTGTAAAAATCACACTATCATTTGCCCCTTATTCTCTTCCTGTGTAATTGTCAATAAAACAGAACTCCACTTTTATTCTGAAGCAGACATTTATCAATGACTAATCAACAGTATCTTTCATATACCTAAAGTTACGTTTTATGATAATTATTTCCTTAGTAGTATGTCTGTGAGGTATCTGTTCTGGGTACATTGAGAAGATCTTTTCAGGTAGTTCTATACCTCATGCTTTCACTGTGTCCTGATCTGCCATGAAAATAAAGAAGCATCTATTGATTCCTTTAATTAAGCCACCCAGTAAGTTATATATTTTATGTGATTCTTGGTGAGTAGACAAACATTATATAAAATACTGTAAGTAGCATGCAAGAATTAAATTTGAAAGAAATTCCTGACAGCTTCCTAGAAGTTCTCATGAAACAACAGATAATTTTGTGTAGACTCAAATGAAACTGAGTCTTTAGAATGGTAGTGTGCCCTTTATTTTGTTTCTCGACAGAAACTATACATTTTTTTAGATGCTAACTTGGGTAGCACAGTAATTAGCACTGACATTTCACAGATTCAAGTCCTGGATTGATTTCGGATGAGTGTAGATTTTGTAAGTTCTCCCTGTTCCACCCCATATAATTGTGTGTGTGTGTGTGTGTGTGTGTGTGTGTGTGTGTGTGTGTGTGTGGATCCTGCAATGTAATGGAATTCTATTTAAGGTTACCAGGAAAGTTGGTTGCCTCCCACAATACTGATTTGGATTAAGCAGGTTTGAAATGACGTTACTTTCTTGGCACAGAGTGGAATGAGAGACTGTATTGCATTTTGTTTGCTTATTTTATGGTGATATTTTGGCCATACAACTGACAAACATTAGGATTGGCTTCTATAAATTTTAAAAATATAAACAAAAGCCTTTTACTTCTGTTAACTAACCATGTTATTTTCTGTACAGTTGATTACATTAGCCTTTTAAATGAAAATTTTGTGGTTTGATTTGTTTTTTAGGCATTTTGATGTGGGATTACATCGATGGCTTCTCAGGTATGTTATAAAAAAGTCTTTCTTTCTCCCCCCCCATGGCAGTATATTGCACAAATAATGATTTACATTAACTGTATGATGAAAATGAATCCTCTCAACTATT
Source organism: Erpetoichthys calabaricus (assembly GCF_900747795.2). Lineage (NCBI taxonomy): Eukaryota > Metazoa > Chordata > Cladistia > Polypteriformes > Polypteridae > Erpetoichthys > Erpetoichthys calabaricus. The sequence goes on from NC_041408.2 coordinate 20,108,427, forward strand.
TTCAGGGTCTTGTGTTCTAACTGGAATGTTAGATGAATTTTTAATTTTCACAATGAGTTACACTATGTACTATGTAATTAAATATGTATAAACATGTATCAAAATTTACAAGATTATACCTTGGAGCAGTAGCTGCTTATGTCGAGTAAGCTTCATCAGTGGTTGCACATCAATATTGTTGTAGTCTTTACAAAACTGGTAATTGTTAAGCTATGTTAAAATCTAATATTTAAGAAAATAATTTTTAAAATATCTACAGAATGAAAAGCAAAGGAGACAAACAAAACTACCCCTTTATTTGAATATGTACTTTTCTTTAAGAGTTTCCTGGGCACAAGTGAAAAACAAAAATCCTGTTTCATAATACAATACATGGATTAACACTTACTGTGAAATTTATAAATCACTTTGTGAAGTTAGAAGGTATTGAGAGCTAATTAAAAATAATTCTCTGACAGGGGTTCTAGGAATTTGTAAGATGTTATTGTTTATAATAATTAGAAGTATATGTTCTACAATGCTGTTCACTTATTTGTATTCTGACAAAGGTGAGAAATGTGGCAGACCACTTGGGGAAGTAAATAAATAACCAAATATGTTGTTGCACTGGGCCAACACCACATGATGAAAAAAAACAAATAATAAGATCCAAAACAACAAATAGTAGTCAACAAGTCAGAAGCAAAGGTTCAAAGTCAGAAATATAACTCAAACACACAAAAAGGTTTTAAGGAATATTTTTAATTTTGGGCAACCTGGATGGAAGTGCATCAAGCTGACTCTTGTACCGTCACTGTGGTCACATCATGTGTCACAATCTTTTGGTTGTATGAGCTTAGCAACATGATGGCAACAATAAACGAATGGTCCACAAAATGACCGTGTCCATATAAAACAAAGTGACATCACAGGAAAAGAAACAAGCTATGAAAAATGAACTGCATGAAATAATGAACTGCATTTAAACTAAAATAACAGAAAAAGTAAATGATGCATTTAGATTTAACATATTTCAAAGACACCTGAAGAAATCTGTGCAGAAATGGAAAAGAAAAAGCATAAAAAATATGAATGTAATTATAACACTTTGGATGAAATTGTTCTGTGTGATTATTATTCTTTACACCAAAAGTACATTGCATTTCAGTGTAATGCATTTGAGAGGTACTCCTCTAAATGTATTTAGGCCTGGTTCACATATGGATTTGAAATCAGATATGAACTGGAATCTCCAGATTAGATTTGACAAAACATAATTCGTGGCTGTAAAATGAGCACACCAAAGTTTTTAACTGTAAGTAGCTGCAGACTTCTCTTTTTGCAGTTGTAGTAGGTTTGTAGGAAAAAAAACCATCTAGGCATTCAGGTCACAAAGAGTAATCCATGATGTTTAGAAACCCAACAAGCATTCTCGGATCATCTACCGGTTTGCTTTGCAAATTTATTACTTGAACTCTTGACAATATATATGAAAATACAAGTGTGAAGAAAGTGTCCAATTATGATCGGCAAGTGTAGCTTAAATGCGAACTGGAATAATGATTGACAGTTTCCAGAACTCAGGTATAGTACCACAGCAGAAGGATCAGCAGAATAGTAAACGGTAAAAACTTTACATTAGTTTCTGTTTGTATGTTGTAGCAAGTGCTGCTGCGTGATTAACATTACGATTGGTTTCACATAGAAGTTGTTCTGCATTATGCTTATGTATACCCTTAAAATTTCATTGTATTTGTACACATTTGCTCTAGTATTAATATCAAGATACTATGTTCTTTCTCAGAGGCTATTGTGAGTTAGTACTACTAGCACTTTAGAAAACATACTGTACTTTTTACTGCTGAACAAATACACACAGAGTAAATAAATATCTGACTGTGCTGTAACTGCTTTGCTTTTTCTCCTTCAGCCTGTTGAACACAGCATTGTGCTGGCTGGGATCCAGATTGGAAAGAGTTCTAAATCTTGCACTCCACAAGAAAATCATAGTCCGCACTGTATGTGGCCGTGAGATCTTTCAGAATTTATGCTGGCCACAGTAGTTGAATCTTTCTTTCTTGTTTGGGGCCATGCTTTGCTCAATCATGTGCTTCTGTGGCATGAGGACAGACACAGTGGGGATGTGTTTATCACATAGCACTGTAAGGGCTGACTTGATGGATTTAAAGCAGTTGTACGATGCCCTTAACGTCACTAATTTCAGTGCCATCCAGCGTGTCAATTTGACATGCATTTTGCCATGTCTCTGTGCTTATGAGGGCTGCTGCTTGCTGCTCAAGATGACGATCGAGCATTTCCAGTGTACTATTCCATCGTGTTATAATGTTGACTACTCATGCATTTGACGGAAGGCCCGCTAATTTCTGTTTGGCAGCAAATACAGCTGTAACTGTCGGGATCCGGTAGAAATAAGCAATGACCCATCTCACTCAACCAAGCAGATGACTAACACGCAGTAGAGCCAATCCTTCATGGGTAGCCAAATTTAAAGCATGTGCAAAGCACCTGATATGAGGGCAAAGCCCAGTCTCTCCGTCTGCTATATCAATGTTACATGAATTATCAGTAACCATAATGATGTTATGATTAGGGCTTTCAAGCTCCCACTCCAAAACAGCCGATTTCATCACCTCAGCAATGTTGCACCCCGAGTGGGTTTGAAAATGAGGCAGAGTTTGAAATACAAAACTTGCCATTTTCCCAGTTGGTGGTGATAGATAGATAGATAGATAGATAGATAGATAGATAGATAGATAGATAGATAGATAGATAGATAGATAGATAGATAGATAGATAGATACTTTATTAATCCCTTTATTTATTGCAATGCTGTCTGTCATTTGTCAGGGATTTCTTCACATTCATCTTAGCCTCTTAGTACAGGGCTGGCAGTACAGTGCCTCTACAGTTTGGGCATGAAGGAATGCTGTACATTGGCTCAAGTGTGTTCATGAGCAGCCGAAAGCCGTCATTCTCAATGATTGAAAATGGTCTCCTGTCCTTTGCAATAAAAACACCAATAGACTTTATTTTTTGGCCCTTGCACTTGACTGTGGAAGCAGTGCTGTAAATAAATTTGTCAGATGGTTGGCCTTTGTATTTAATTCGTATTGATTTGTATTTGTCACTGTGATGGTGTGGTACATGGTTCAGCATGTTCCTAGTGTTTGCTGTAACGTATATCAAAACTCTCTTGCAGTGCTTGCAAATGGTCTTCATTGTATTAACTACTAGTCTGTCCTCTGTGGCTTGGCCTGTGTAGTAGTGAAACAGGACAAACTTTAAAAATCAATTAAAAAAAATGTAATAATTTGTATTGATAAAAATTTATATTAATAGCTTTCGTATCCGAGGGTCTCTTGATATACGATATTTTTAGTTTTGCTATCAGGAGCGCGAATGTAGCTGTGATCTCTTTGCCAAAAATGTAAAAAGTTGGCAAGGTATCTCTGGCCAAGAGGAAGGTAGGTACGCTTCAATGTCAAACGTTGCCACTGTATCTGATAGTGTTTAGCTCTGATGAGAGAGCATCCCCCACTTGGGAAGAAGAGCATGCGGCCATGATATCTCTGACAATGAGCAGGTACCCTCTAAAACGCATGTAGCTGTGATCTTCCTCGCAAAAACATCAAATGTTGCACTTTAACAATCTCTAGATGATAATGTCTGCTGAACAAACAGGTATCGCTAGCTAAGCGGAGGCAAGGTACGCTCCAACACGTGGTGAGAGGTAGAGTGACTCAAATGGAGGCTGGCGTGTGAGTGAGAATGGCCCCGTCTGGCTCCCTGGCTCCCTGAATAAATCGGTGCCACAACTGAACTATAATACGTAGTGCGATGAGAGAAGTCGCAAAATCAACCAGTATGTTCAAGCAAATTATAGAAAAAAAGTGATTTAAATTGGTTAAGTAGTTCTCTCGTGAAAAGCATGCAAGCAGACAGCCGGACGGACAGACAGACGTTGGATTTTGTGTGTGTATATATATATATATATATATATATATATATATAAATATACAGTGCATCCGGAAAGTATTCACAGCGCATCACTTTTTCCACATTTTGTTATGTTACAGCCTTATTCCAAAATGGATTAAATTCATTTTTTTCCTCAGAATTCTACACACAACACCCCATAATGACAACGTGAAAAAAGTTTACGTGAGGTTTTTGCAAATTTATTAAAAATAAAAAAACTGAGAAATCCCATGAATACATAAGTATTCACAGCCTTTGCTCAATACTTTGTCGATGCACCTTTGGCAGCAATTACAGCCTGAAGTCTTTTTGAATATGATGCCACAAGCTTGGCACACCTATCCTTGGCCAGTTTCGCCCATTCCTGTTTGCAGCACCTCTAAAGCTCCATCAGGTTGGATGGGAAGCGTCGGTGCACAGCCATTTTAAGATCTCTCCAGAGATGTTCAATCAGATTCAAGTCTGGGCTTTGGCTGGGTCACTCAAAGACATTCATAGAGTTGTCCTGAAGCCACTCCTTTGATATCTTGGCTGTGTGCTTAGGGTCGTTGTCCTGCCGAAAGATGAACCGTCGCCCCAGTCTGAGGTCAAGAGCGCTCTGGAGAAGGTTTTCATCCAGGATGTCTCTGTACATTGCTGCAATCATCATTCCCTTTATCCTGACTAGTCTCCCAGTTCCTGCCGCTGAAAAACATCCCCACAGCATGATGCTGCCACCACCATGCTTCACTGTAGGGATGGTATTGGCCTGGTGATGAGCGGTGCCTGGTTTCCTCAAAACGTGACGCCTGGCATTCACACCAAAGAGTTCAATCATTTTTCTTTCTCATGGTCTGAGAGTCCTTCAGGTGCCTTTTGGCAAACTCCAGGCGGGCTGCCATGTGCCTTTTACTAAGGAGTGGCTTCTGTCTGGCCACTCTACCATACAGGCCTGATTGGTGGATTGCTGCAGAGATGGTTGTCCTTCTGGAAGGTTGTCCTCTCTCCACAGATGACCTCTGGAGCTCTGACAGAGTGACCATCGGGTTCTTGGTCACCTCCCTGACTAAGGCCCTTCTCCCCCGATCGCTCAGTTTAGATGGCCGGCCAGCTCTAGGAAGAGTCCTGGTGGTTTCGAACTTCTTCCACTTACGGATGATGGAGGCCACTGTGCTCATTGGGACCTTCAAAGCAGCAGAAATTTTTCTGTAACCTTCCCCAGATGTGTGCCTCGAGACAATCCTGTCTTGGAGGTCTACAGACAATTCTTTTGACTTCATGCTTGGTTTGTGCTCTGACATGAACTGTCAACTGTGGGACCTTATATAGACAGGTGTGTGCCTTTCCAAATCATGTCCAGTCAACTGAATTTACCACAGGTGGACTCCAATGAAGCTGCAGAAACATCTCAAGGATGATCAGGGGAAACAGGATGCACCTGAGCTCAATTTTGAGCTTCATGGCAAAGGCTGTGAATACTTATGTACATGTGCTTTCTCAGTTTTTTTATTTTTAATAAATTTGCAAAAACCTCAAGTAAACTTTTTTCACGTTGTCATTATGGGGTGTTGTGTGTAGAATTCTGAGGAAAAAAATGAATTTAATCCATTTTGGAATAAGGCTGTAACATAACAAAATGTGGAAAAAGTGATGCGCTGTGAATACTTTCCAGATGCACTGTATATATCGCGATTTTCTTGCCGTTTTCTCTTTTAACAGGTAATCGAAAATGCTGCCTTACAGCAGACTTAAAAGATGTTGGGACATCCTCAATTTCTACTTCGTCTGACTCCATTATTATTAAAGTTACTCTTCGCTTAGCTACACACTCTCAAATTAAGGCCAGGGCTTTTTAATGGATGTATGACACTGACTGCATCCACTATTGTTAGAAAAAGAGAGGACGCATAACTTTTGCTTAGTACTTAAGACAAACAGATTCCATGTTATTGTGAGCAACATTTATTTATTTATTTATTTTATAATATATATAGGCATTTTGTAGTATTTTTAAATCACAAAATTTTGTGGCACAAAAAATCATTACATTCCTTTTAAGGAATAGTAGCCTAAACCTCTAGTTATACTTTTAAAAATGCTGCTTAGTTTAACTTAGTATTGGTTGTTAAATTAGCTTATCCTGTGATAAATATGTACACAAGGCTGTAGTCTGTGAGAAGCTTCTTAAACGTGTTGTTTCCATTCCCCTGCTACATATAATTGTAAGTACAATAGCACTGATACATGTATTACTTGTATATATACTTGGCTGAGAATACTCTGAGAGAATGTTTTGGAACTACAGACTGGGATATCCTGCAGGGATCTCATAGTGAGAACATTGAGGAAGTTGTTGACTGCACTACTGACTACATCAACTTCTGTATGGACATTGTAGTTCCAGTAAGAACTGTACGCTGCTATGCTAACAACAAGCCATGGATTACAAGTGACATCAAGGGCCTTTTGAACCAGAAGAAAAGGGCTTTTAAAGACGGTGATCAGCATGAGCTCAAGCGCGTGCAGAAGGAACTCTGAGTCCAGCTCAGGGCGGCGAAGGAGCAGTACAGGAGAAAGCTGGAGCAGAAGTTGCAGAATAACAGCATGAAGGAAGTGTGGGATGGGATGAAGATCATCACTGGCTGCAGCTCGAAACGGGGTACCACCATCGAGAGAGACGGGAAGAGAGCAAACCAAATGAACAACTTCTTTAACAGGTTTGACCACCCTAACCCACTCTCACTCTCACCTCGGTGTATTGCACCCTCCACACATCCTTCTGCTGATACCAGCATAGGAAAGACATCCCCACCCATAATTACAACAGTGCAAGTGAGCAGAGAGCTGAGGAGACTTCGTGCCAGCAAAGCAGCGGGTCCAGATGGAGTATCGCCACGACTGCTGAAGGTCTGTGCATCGGAGCTGGGGGGTCCTCTGCAGCGCATCTTCAACCTGAGCCTGGAACAAGGGAGAGTCCCGAGGCTTTGGAAAACATCTTGTATCACCCCAGTCCCAAAGGTATCACGTCCTAGTGAGATGAATGACTTTCGGCCTGTTGCTCTGACATCACATGTGATGAAGACCATGGATAGGCTGCTGCTTCACCAGCTTAGGCCACAGGTTCAACACGCCCTTGACCCTCTGCAGTTTGCATATCAGGAGAAGGTGGGAGCGGAGGATGCCATCATCTATGCTACACCGATCCCTCTCTCACTTAGACAGAGGCAGTGGTGCTGTAAGAATTATGTTTCTAGACTTCTCTAGTGCCTTCAACACAATCCAACCTCTGCTCCTTAGGGACAAGCTGACAGAGATGGGATTAGATTCATACCTAGTGGCATGGATCGTGGACTATCTTAAAGACAGACCTCAGTATGTGCGTCTTGGGAACTGCACGTCTGACATTGTGGTGAGCAACACAGGAGCGCCACAGGGGACTGTACTTTCTCCGGTCCTGTTCAGCCTATATACATCAGACTTCCAATACAACTCGGAGTCCTGCCATGTGCAAAAGTTCGCTGATGACACTGCTATCGTGGGCTGCATCAGGAATGGGCTGGAGGAGGAGTATAGGGACCTAATCAATGACTTTGTTAAATGGTGCGACTCAAACCACCTACACCTGAACACCAGCAAAACCAAGGAGCTGGTGGTGGATTTTAGGAAGCCCAGACCCCTCATAGACCCAGTGATCATCAAAGGTGACTGTGTGCAGATGGTGCAGACCTATAAATACCTGGGAGTGCAGCTGGATGATAAATTAGACTGGACTGCCAATACTGATGCGCTGTGCAAGAAAGGACAGAGCCGGTTATACTACCTTAGAAGGCTGGCGTCCTTCAACATCTGCAATAAGATGCTGCAGATGTTCTATCAGACAGTTGTGGCGAGCGCCCTCTTCTATGCGGTGGTGTGCTGGGGAGGCAGCATTAAGAGGAAAGATGCCTCACACCTGGACAAACTGGTGAGGAAGGCAAGCTCTATTGTTGGCATGGAGCTGGACAGTTTAACATCTGTGGCAGAGCGAAGGGCGCTCAGCAGGCTCCTATCAATTATGGAGAATCCACTGCATCCACTTAATAGTATCATCTCCAGACAGAAGAGCAGCTTCAGCGACAGACTGCTGTCATTTTCCTGCTCCACTGACAGATTGAGGAGATCGTTCCTCCCCCAAACTATGCGACTCTTTAATTCCACCCGGGGGGGTAAACGTTAACATTTAACATTATACATAGTTATTGTCTGTTTTTCACCTGCATTATTATCATTCTTTAATATTATTTATTGTATCAGTATGCTGCTGCTGAAGAATGTGAATTTCCCATTGGGATTAATAAAGTATCTCTATCTATCTATCTATCTATCTATCTATCTATCTATCTATCTATCTATCTATACTGTCAGACTTACTGTAGTATGTATAACACTTGATCATAATAGCAATACACAGTGTAATTACACAAAAATAATTCTAAATGCTTTATAGGAGTTACTATATGCATTACTCGAAAATAGTGATCCTTGTGAGATCTTACTTCTGTAAAAAATGTGTAATGTAAGTATTTTCTTAAAGTTACATAGATCTCAAATAAAATATACAATAAATGGATTTTATATTCTGCTTGAATAGCTTACTTTTAATGGTTTAGTACTATTTATTTCTCAGGTCCTTAGTATTATGTAAGTAATTAAACATAATTTTTTGTTTTATTCCAATAATTAGGCAAATGATAAAAATGTATAAACTTTCTTCATGTCATTTAGATAAGAAACAATGAAGTTTTGTTTGCTGACCCAAAAGCACAGAGATACGTAAACATTTTTTATTTAAATTGGCTAAGGGTTTGAAAATAGCTAAAAGAGCACATTTTTTGAATATAAAGATACTGTATTGAAATTGACAGAATAAGCATCAGCCTTTGTTTTTTCATAGATCTGCCCAAAAAGAAGCTAGTAATGAGTGAAGAGCAACATGGCTAATAACTGAGTTGCACTGACAGGGACATAGGCGAGATTTCTGATTTCTTAATGCCTACCAGTGACTGTACATCACTTTTTTTTTTCCCCTGTCTAGAGTTTACAGTTTAATTGGTACGAACTACAGCAAATCATTGGAAACAGTACAATAATTGGTCTAGCTAAGCTTCTGTAAATTGATCGTGTGCCTTTGAAGGCCATAGGTTTAGTTGTAGGCAGAAGACTAAAACCAAGATAAAGGTAAAATATTCTTTCATTTCTCATTTGTGCTGGATTTTTTTCATGGGGAGATAATTATCCCCTGAGAGATATTTGTCAGGAGAAGAATTAAATCTTGAAAGGATAATTCTTTGATTAAAACAGTAAGCAGTGAACCAGAGGGTTTTATGAACAGCTCAGGGTCATTTTCTGGTCCCATATCTTGTAAGATGTAAAGTCTAATTTCTTATGCTATAATCCATACATTAAAACTGGACTACTGCAGCCTAGTCTTAACCTTGTACACTTTTATCCAACATTTCAGTTAGTATAAAATGAAGCTTCAATTTATTCTTAAATGCACTTCGACTTAAAAGTCCAGCAAACAATTTTGTGTTTACAAAGATAGTATTAAAACAATTTAACATAAGTAAAAGCCATAAAATAATTAGCACTGTAGAACTTTATTCAATCTTTTCTCTACTTCATGATTTTTAATTTTCTTACCTTAGTTTTATTAGATGAAGCTTTCTGTAACAATAAAATAACATTCTTTTAAAAAAGAAATTCTGCAAATATTGTATTTATATGAGTTTTGAAACAAAAACTGCCTCTGAAAAAACTTCTTAAAACTAAAATGGTTGTTTTAGACAATATATTATATATCTTTTTTATAGCCAGACACATAATAGAGTCTACATGTATATATCAACAGAATGTAATTTTACAGAATAAAACATTTAATGCTCCTAACAAATTGAATCACCAGTTGCAAATTGTGTTTCTTTACATTTTCTTTACATTTATTCACATAGCTACAGTACATCAATAACAAACTAAAATGAATTCCTTTTGGTAATTACTGTTTCTATTTAAAGTTTTTAAGAATGTCAGTTTACAGAAGAACTTAAATTTTTACAGACGAAGAGACTATTCCAACCAGTCAAGCTCATTCGGTTAGCTTATTGTTAAGTTGTTTTAATGTCTAATCCATATTGTTATTAGTTCCTGATATGTGTAGCAATCTAGGGTTACATCCCAGGCTGGCCATTGTTTTAGTTGGGAAATTTTGTTATTCTTAATATGTTTTGCTATTCTCAAAACACTCCAATTTTGTCTCATATTTAATATTTCATCATATTTATTTTTTTCATTTCCCTGCTGAAAGTCCCCACAAAACCGAATTGTTTCTTCCATGAACAAGCTAATAGCAGGGACAAGGCGGAGCGGAGTTTACAACCAAAGAGTATAGGGAGGTGGGCATTCGAGAGGGGGCTGTTCATGGTAATAACGGGTGGCGTATCGACAGTTCACTAGCAAAGAGGAGGTGGGCGAGCGAGAGGAGGACTGATAAAATAAAAAGTCTAGTGGAACCAGCCTGTTAGATATCAGAAAAAGAGCGTCAAGAAATGATGTCTCTGTTCTCAGCGTCAGTGCAGTCTGTATAGTGCTGCTAAGAGTACAGCAGCTCTCTTCTTGTTCAGTACATAGCAAACCAATATATATATATGTACAGTACTGTGCAAAAGTTTTAGGCAGGTGTGAAAAAAAAAAAAAATATATATACACACACAGTTGTTTAAGCATTAGGTGTGTTCTTTGTGCAAAAATCCTTGTAGCATTCACTGTGGTTTCTGTTAAAGTGACTCCCTCTGCCGTTTTTATATTTGCTCATATTTGGACCTGCATCCATATTGCATAAAGTGTGCAGAAACCCTTGCAGCACACACTGTGTCCTGAGCAAAAGTTTTGTCACTGAATTGCTGAGGGTTTTGTTAAAGTGACCCATCTGCCATTCCTTTTTTTGTTCATATCTTGCCCTGCTGTAGTGCAAGTGTGCATTGAATATCCAACAGGCTCCCACTTTCCCACTCAAAAGTCTTATTCATAGGTACTTTTAATTTTTTCCAACCTTTTTACCAACATGAGTTAAAATAGTGTTCAGAAAACAACACTGCTCAGTTTTTTCAGAAAAGAGATGCCACAAACTAATGACGGTGCAGCCTCAACTCCTGATGTTTTCAATTTCAGACAAAGACATTGCAGAGGCTGGTCCATCGGGGGAAATCTCTTCAGCACACAGTCTGCCAATTGATAAATCTAAGCACTGCTTATCCGGAATCAACCAACAATGGTTTAAAGATTTTGATTGGCTAATGGTCAAAGGAAATGGTATGTGGTGCTCATTGTGCATGAAATATTCCAACAAACACCCCCTAAGTAGGGAGTTACCTTGGATAAATGTGCAATGCACAAGAATTTGAAAAGAAAGCTTGCTGGACCATGAAAAAAGTAAAACCCCCCCAAAAAAGTACATATATATATCCATAAAAAATCCAATAAAAAATGGGAATAAAATCAATAAATCCATTAAAAAATCTGTGGTTAAAATGCAGCCTAACTCCTCCTGATCCTCGCCCACCTCCTTCTCTTTCTCCCCGGCTCAACCTTTGCTCGCGTAGCCGGCGAAGACTCGGCAGACCTTCATCTTGGCTGTCCGAGGTCGGCTCTCCTCCCTTCTTCAATCACGCCCACGGAGAACGACACACTCTATGAATTTAAATATAGAGGATCTTGTCGGTTTTGGGGGTATTCTTTGCCATCGTTTCCATTTGATTGATTGTCCTATTTAGGAATTCATAGAGGTCAGCCAAAAGTGTCTCCTCCTCAGATACAGTTGTTCAGGTGTTATCCTTCACTAAACTATCAGTAATTATTTTGTGAATAACAAATGAAAATGGGGGGGAAAAAAGAACAAAAAATATGTTTTATTAATCTTTTCATTAAGCATTAAAATCCATCACAAAATGTAAACCTTTAACAGCTCACTAAAACTTATTTATTAACTTCAAAGTATACACTTTTAATTTAATTGTAGAGTTAAGGCCAATATTAAACCATCCAAATTAAAATCTGTCCACCACACCCAAACATAGAAGAAGTCTAAAACAGCAGGTAAGACATAAGGGACAAAATATGTAAGAGCAATTAAACAGCGTGTAAGCACTTCACTTAAAAAAAAACACACACAAAACAATCACATTATGCTACTTGCACACATAATATAGCCAGAAAATATAAATCAGTGTAGAATATTTTCCATTGCTTTTAAATGTTTGGACAATTCTAAACAAAGAAATAAGCTTGAATATATTGATATCTTTGATGAAAACTCTTTAAAGGAAAAACAGAATATTTCTACCAGAGAATTCTTAATAAGGTATCTAAAGCTCAGTCCCTGTGTCTTTGGAAGTGCACTCTCAGCAGCTCATATGCATTGCTAATCTCTATCAAAAAAAAGTCTTGCGGTTTAAATTATATAAAAACTCCATAGTCTGAATCCTTTTAAACAACTGATGTGTTTTAATTGGACTAGAGTGTCATTGGCCCGCAGATACATACAAACAAAATTTCCTTCATGCTGCTCCCCACATGTCTTCTTAAAGGAGCCAGTGGGGATTCATTTTATTTCTTTTCTATACAGGAAGTTTAGAATGAATTCCTAGGTGTAGTTTTAATGGAACAATCTCACTTAAACTCATGGTCTTCCCTCTAAGTAAAACTTTCATTCACATATAAGGAAGATAAAAAATATATAAACAAAACTATTTATGTTATGCTGGTTAACTATTTTGGTGATGCTGTTCGAATGCAATATTACTTATAAATGCTTAGTTTTTCAGTAACAATGCAATATTTAGCCTGGAACTTTCATTTCTGGCTGTCTATTAAATCAGCCTCTAGTTAAAAGAAAACTACAATTTAAATCTACTGCACTAAAGAAATTATTACTGTGGAAGATAAATTAAATCTAACCCATATTATTGATTAATCAAATTACTATTCTAAAGGCAAAATTGGGGGAGCAATCAATAAGTTTCACAGTATAGACACACTATTATACTGTATGCCTAAGAACTAAAAACAAGAACTTTTCTTATTTAGTACATTGTTTTGATTAAAGTAAATCAAGTTTGATTATATTATGGTATAAGTGTCCCCAAAGGTGTTTAGCTTCAACCCAGATGAAACACCTCATGTTACATTTTTTAGTAATAGATAAATATGCAGATGTATGCAATTGAAAATATGTGCCTAAGGAATACATACTGTTATGGTTATTAGCCAGGAAGTGAAAGGCAATAAATGCATACTGAGAAAAATTTCTCAGAATATGGGCCCAGTCAGCTGACCATAACCAAAACTCCACCCATTCCTAGTGGGTTTTATTCTAAGCCGTCAAAGAGCTATTAATATGACTATTTTCACATTGACTTTGTTTAGTCCACCGAGTTATATAAAAAGAAAATATAATTTAAAAAGTACTTCTTTACCATTGGCTATAAGCAAAGTGTCTAAGAATCAATAGTGTTTATTTGGTACAGTACATGTAGTGTCATTTATATAGTTTTGTGTTAGAAGGTACATCTGCCAAAATCTATGTATTAAGATGTATCTTCAGAATGATAAAATGTTAAAAAGAATAATATACATATATTGTGCCAGAGAAAGCCTATTTATGGAATCAGAATTCCATACAGACTTTCAGATGATGTACAATGTTATTGTGGAATGCATTCATTTCTTTATAGATACCCCATTCAGTCATCCCTGTAGATCTCACACAATCCAGTCAATTTTACATTAGGGTCAATATTATCTTTACAAGATTGGTTTTAATGTTGGGTTATTTCAAACAAAGTAAGTAATGCATTTTTCTTAATACTAACATAATAATAATAATAATAGGTCATTGTCCTGTTTTACTTCACTTTGCAATGACTGTAAAATACTGATGAATTATTTATGGTCTCTCAATAAATACCCATGCAGTTTTTGTGAATGAAACTAGTTCTGTTATATATACAGTGGAACCTCGGTTCACGACCATAATTCGTTCCACCCGAAGTAATTTCCCCCATAGGATTGTATGTAAATACAATTAATCCGTTCCAGACCGTAAAAGCTGTATGTAAATATATTTTCTTTAAAGATTTCTAAGCACAAAAATAGTTAATTATACCATAGAATGCACAGTGTAATAGTAAACTAATGTAAAAACATTGAATAACACTGAGACAAACACCCAGGCCCCCTGCTCAGCTGCATGCGCACGCTCGTTCGCTCTCAGCTGCACACGAGCCTACACTCTCTTTCTCTCTTAGCAGCAAGCAAGCCTGCTCTCTGTCTCTCTCTCTCTCTCTCTCTCAGTAGCACGTGAGCCTACTCTCTCTCTCTCTCAGCAGCACGTGAGCCTGTGCTCTCTCTTAGCAGCAAGCAAGCCTGCTCTCTGTCTCTCTCTCTCTCTCTCAGTAGCACGTGAGCCTACTCTCTCTCTCTCTCTCTCTCTCTCTCTCTCTCAGCAGCATGTGAGCCTGCGCTCTCTCTTAGCAGCAAGCAAGCCTGCTCTCTCTCTCTCTCTCTCTCTCAGCAGCACGCAAGCCTGCTCTCTGTCTCTCTCTCTCTCTCTCTCAGTAGCACGTGAGCCTACTCTCTCTCTCTCTCAGCAGCACGTGAGCCTGTGCTCTCTCTTAGCAGCAAGCAAGCCTGCTCTCTGTCTCTCTCTCTCTCTCTCTCAGCAGCACGCAAGCCTGCTCTCTGTCTCTCTCTCTCTCTCTCTCAGTAGCACGTGAGCCTACTCTCTCTCTCTCTCAGCAGCACGTGAGCCTGTGCTCTCTCTTAGCAGCAAGCAAGCCTGCTCTCTGTCTCTCTCTCTCTCTCTCTCTCTCAGTAGCACGTGAGCCTACTCTCTCTCTCTCTCTCTCTCTCTCTCTCTCTCTCAGCAGCACGTGAGCCTGCGCTCTCTCTTAGCAGCAAGCAAGCCTGCTCTCTCTCTCTCTCTCTCAGCAGCACGCGAGCCTGCACTCTCAATCTCTCAGAAGTACGTGAGCCTGCGCAGGCTTTATTTAGTTAGTTATTTATTAAAACTGGCCTTTTTGACGGGAGCTGTGGACCCGCTATACCACAAGAAGAAGCTGGGTTCAGAGGAGGTTACAGTTTTGAGGGAGAGTCCCTCTGCGTGATGCACCGAGAACAATGTACAGTACAGGGAGAGACTGAACATGCGCGGAAATCATCTGCGCACAAGCCGAAAGGGAAACTGGCCTGTTCGTATACCGAGTGTGTGGTCGTGAACAGATGCAAAAGTTTGGCGAATTTTTTGGTCGTAACCCGATTTGTACGTATTCCGAGACGTTCGTGAACCGAGGTTCCACTGTATATGCATATTCCAAGTTACTGTTTTAGCACACAGTAGGTCCAATTATGTACTTTGTTGTATCAAAACAACAAAAGCAAATATGTGCCCTGCTTCCCCATTGCACATGCCGTGTTATATTTTTTGCTGCTTTTTCTACTCATTCAGTCATTTCAGTCACTGGCTTGTTTTCCTCCATTGAAAGTGAAGTTTTTTGTCACTTGCCTCCTAAATCTAGATTCAAAACTGTGATTATA
Organism: Erpetoichthys calabaricus; assembly: GCF_900747795.2. Taxonomy (NCBI): domain Eukaryota; kingdom Metazoa; phylum Chordata; class Cladistia; order Polypteriformes; family Polypteridae; genus Erpetoichthys; species Erpetoichthys calabaricus. The sequence goes on from NC_041408.2 coordinate 20,124,012, forward strand.
AGACTGGATAACTGACATGTGGGTTATGCAACACGAGCAACTTGAGATTTTTCATGGATATTTTATTATTGTTTGCTGTTGCCCAGCATTGGTCCTTGTAGCTGATTATTCTGTTAGACAGTTTACTATCTCCTTTCTCCATGAAATCATGACATTAAGTGTTTCTCAGTCATTAGTACAAACCACATTATGTAAGTAAAACATGAAAAAAAGATAATTTTTGGGTGGACTATTCCATTAACTAACCATGCACAAGTGATAAACAGCCTCCCCAAAATGGGAAACTGACTTTATCTGTTCAGAATTAATTGAAGAGTCATAAGAATTATCAACAATGCCCAAGAATGAAGATAAACCGTGAAAACACTTGTCTACCCAAAAAGACACCACAGAATGTATTTAAAGTAAAATACGATTTAACAAAAATAAAGAAAAATAAGAAAAATGCTTAACCAAGAAAAAAAATAGTTGCCTGAAAGATAATCAAGGTAAACAAGTACTAAAAACACTAATCCAAATAGGAAACCAAATACAACACTAAAAGGTCCAGCAATCACCAAAAAAACAGTACTTCTGTAAGACTCTAGCACACTTCAATGAACCACTACTGGATCATCTTTTTTTTTTTCTTCTTCTTCTTTTTGGCAGACAGGGATCATGAATAGTAATCCATTGCTGCCATCTGTGGGAAGGAGTATATATCATGTCATACTGTATCTGTTGTAATTTATTGCACAACTAAATTTATAAGTTTATTTATCTTTAACATGTTTGTCATATTTGAGTGAAAATAACCAGAAATTAGCCCACACATTGGGAAACCAAACCGTCAGCATGAGTAGGCTAGATTCACTAAACCAGGCTAATGTGTTAGTGGCCACTGCCACAATTTCCCAGCAAAACACTTTAATTGCAAGTGTGGTCAGTTCTATGAATGATGCTGAGAGGAAGCAGAAAAATGGGCAGCTCTAGCAAAAGATGAAAAGGCCACTGTGAGGGAAAATAATCTGTTGCGTAGTACTATACCAGACCAAATGACACTTTGTGTTTCAAATAGAAAACATGATGTCTGGGTTGGTTACTTAGATTGCAACCCATCTTAGACGGGAAGCACGGCTAGTATACTATAAAACTGTGCTTATTATTCCCTGGGTGTCTAAATGTTTAATTTACTTATTATTACTTTATTCAGGTTTTTAGTATGCACCATTCTCCACTGTATTTGTACTGTATAAAGTAACCAAATCTTTTGTTGAACATAAGAATATACACTTACAGTAAATACAGTATGTTTTATAGCGTTTGATAAGTTAGGCATCATAATTCTACTACAAAGCTGTAATTTACTATTCCTGTCCTATAAATAAAGCCATAAATGAATGTTTTTTCTAAATCATTATCTTATAAATATTATTTTATCATTTTCATCTAAAACATTTTTGAACTGCATTATATCAGAGAAGGTGTAAGTGGTGAATGTAATATTTAATTTCATAGTATCTACTGATGTATACTCTATATAGAACATTATTTTATTAAGCCGAACAATCTATTTGAAGTGTAAATGGATCTTTTCTGTTCTGTAATGCACAATCTGCAATTTCTTTCTATTTTTGTTTTGCTTTGGGTTTGGTAATTACATGCACAATGCTGAATAATTATTATTTAAATTTGAATTGTTTTACTTGTGCATGTCGTTTCAACACAAATTATTTATTCCAAAAGATTCTTTTATGTTGCAAAAATAAATGAGAAAATGTTTGAGATCAATGTGGAGGATATATTTAAAAATGTAAACTTAATGTAAAAATGCTCACAAGTTACAGAGTACTGTAGAGCACTATGTACAGTATATACAGTACTGTGCAAAAGTTTTAGGCAGGTGTGAAAAAATGCTGTAAACAAAGAATGCTTTCAAAAATGGAAGTGTTAATCATTTGTTTTCATCAATCAACAAAATGCTGTGAATGACCAAAAGAGAAATCTAAATCAAATCAATATTTGGTGTGACCACCCTTTGCCTTCAAAACAGCATCAATTCTTCTAGGTACACTTGCACACAATTTTTGAAGGAACTCGGCTGGTAGGTTGTTCGAAACATCTTGGAGAACTAACCACAGATCTTCTGTGGATGTAGGCTTCCTCACATCCTTCCACTCGATGATGTTGAGATCAGGGCTCTGTGGGGGCCATACCATCACTTCCAGGACTTCTTATTCTTCTTTACGCTGAAGATAGTTCTTAATGACTTTGGCTGTATGTTTGGGGTTGTTGTCCTGCTGCAGAATAAATTTGGAGCCAATCATACGCCTCCCAGATGGTATTACATGATGGATAAGTATCTGCCTGTATTTCTCAGCATTGAGAACACCATTAATCCTGACCAAATCTCCAACTCCATTTGCAGAAATGCAGCCTAAAATGTTCAAGGAACCTGCACCATGCTTCACTGTTACCTGCAGACACTCATTATTGTACTGCTCTCCAGCCCTTCGACGAACAAACTGCCTTCTGCTACATCCAAATATTTCAAATTTTGACTCCTCAGTCTAGAGCACCTGCTGCCATTTTTCTGCACCCCAGTTCCTATGTTTTCATGCATACTTGAGTCGCTTGGCCTTGTTTCCATGTCGGAAGTATGGCTTTTTGGCTGCAACTCTTCCATGAAGACCACTTCTGGCCAGACTTATCTGGACAGTAGATGGGTGTACCTGGGTCCCACTGGTTTCTGCCAGTTCTGAGCTGATGGCACTACTGGACATCTTCCGTTTTCGAAGGGTAATAAGCTTGATGTGTCTTTCATCTGCTGCACTAAGTTTCCTTGGCCGACCACTGCGTCTACGATCCTCAACGTTGCCCGTTTCTTTGTGCTTCTTCAAAAGAGCTTGAACAGCACATCTTGAAACCCCAGTCTACTTTAAAATCTTTGTCTGGGAGAGACCTTGCTGATGCAGTAGAACTACCTTGTGTCTTGTTGCTGTACTCAATCTTGCCGTGACATGAAACTGCCTTCCACAACCTCACCTTGGTAGCAGACTTTGGCTGTTCCTCAGCCAGTTTTAAGCCTCCTACACAGCTGTTTCTGTTTCAGTTAATGACTGTGTTTCAACCTACGTGTGACATTGATGATCATTAGCACCTGTTTGGTTGATCGTACACTTGACTATAATCCTACAAAATCCCTGACTTTGTG
>NC_041408.2:20134704-20137204 GCF_900747795.2 Erpetoichthys calabaricus
TTTACGGGGTGATTTCTCAGGCTTAAAAGCTCACCTTTTATCAAACGCGGGAACAAAGGTAACTGACGTTGTTCACTGTCTTTTAATACTGTGTAACCATACATATTAACACATGTGCAATTCAAACGTGTGCATTTACGGGCTGATTTTCTCAGGCTTAAAAGCTCGCCTTTTACTAAAAAGGTAAATGCAAAACTATTTTCAATCAGTTTATTGAAACGCTCCCGTTAAGGATTGCAATAACATATTCGCGAGATAAAAGAACGAAGTAGGGGGAAATGGAGGAACAGCCGCAAACAGCTAAAAGCAAAAAATTAATTAAACAATTGAGAACGGAGCGAGTTAAGCATACAAGCATGTTCATAAAGGGAAAGAAAGCACGGTGTAAAACGTAAGTTTAAATTAAGTTTATAGAAACGCTCCCCGCTGCGGATTGCAATAACATATTCGTGAGATAAAAGTTTAATGAGAACACACGAGGTATAAACGAACCACACGCCGTGGCGCAACGTTAGGGGCAACAGTTTCAACCATTCTATGATCTGCTTCTCGCAACTGAAAGATGGCACATGGCGGATGTTAGCCGACTTGCTGACCGCAACGTTTAGGGGCTTCAAGTATGGCACTGACGCCACATCTCAGTGCCAACACTTTGCAGACTGTACTTAAAAGACACGCCCTCCTCACTGGACAGTTAAAAAACACCAATCAAACTAACGATGACATCAAGTATTTACCCAATCAAAAGTAGGAAAGGAGGCATCTTCATAAAATGCGTGTGGGATGATTTGCATGAGACGCTGCTTTAAAAAAAAAATGATAAAAAAAATACGGGATAAATCCGTCCAGTATTGATTCAAAACGGGACGCGCAATTTCATTCTCAAAACGCGGCACGATTCCGTATTTTAAAGGACGGGTGGCAACCCTACAGTGCCAGGTAACCACCCATACAATCACATTGTGATTCAGACTAGGAATGTAATTACCCCGATCTACATACAAGGCGAAAGTCTTGCAACATTCAAAGATGATGGTTTGGGATAAGTACACCATACAACATAAAAGAGCTTATGAAGCCTTGAACCGAAAAAAGCAAGATCTCAGAGATCGTAAAAAAAAAAATAGGAGGTAATGTCGTTTTACTCGCTGTACATTTTAGTCAAACATTACCAGTTATTCCACGAGGGAGACCAGCAGATCAACTCAACGCGTGTTTTAAAATCCATGCTTCTCCACGCTCGGTTATATGTCGCGTGTTCTCGGGTAGGTGCACCAAAAAATGTATACATTTAAGCATGTAATGGCCAAACAAAAAATGAGGGATACCCGAAGGCACTGCAGTAGTACTTAATGTAACTTTACTTCTTAAATGTTAATGTTTTGAATAAAAAACTGTTTAATAATTTATACGCTTCTTATATGTTGTTCAAATTCTTTATCAAAATACCACTGACAAGCGCAATGCACGATTAACATGGAGTGAATACACCATACGCATCCGCCCACGGGCTGCCACTGCTGTGCGCAGATAGGAGTTGATTCTACAATAAAATAAAATAAAGATAAAAAGACTAAAACAATCATCACCCATAAAGCGGATAGTAGACGTGACGTACTATATGTGTACCACATTTCAAGTGTATAGGTGAAACGGTTTGCGAGCTACAGGTCATTTAAAATCCTGGACAGACACACAAATTGCCACGGTAGCAAATTACAGAAGAAGATTTTACTGTTTAATAATTTATATTTATATGAAATGTGCTTCTTATATATTACTTCATATTCTCATATGATAATGATGTTAATGTTTATATTGATTTCTGTGTTATTAAAACTGCATGTATGTGTGTATATGTATTTATATATCTATAATAATAAAAGGCAAAGTCCTCACTGACTGACTGACTCACTCACTCAGTGACTGACTCATCACTAATTCTCCAACTTCCCGTGTAGGTGGAAGGCTGAAATTTGGCAGGCTCATTCCTTACAGCTTACTTACAAAAGTTAGGCAGGTTTCATTTCGAAATTCACAGCGTAATGGTCATAACTGGAACATATTTTTTGTCCATACACTGTAATGGAGGAGGCGAGTCACGTATCGCGTCATCATGCCTCCTACGTAATCACGTGAAACTAAAAACAAGGAAGAGATTTACAGCACGAGTCACACGCGGGAACGAAGGTAAATGACTGTTAATTTTTGACTGTCTTTTAATACTGTGTAAGCATACATATTAACACATGTGCAATTAACGTGTGCATTTACGGGGTGATTTCTCAGGCTTAAAAGCTCACCTTTTTATCAAACGCGGGAACAAAGGTAACTGACGTTGTTCACTGTCTTTTAATACTGTGTAACCATACAATATTAACACATGTCCAATTAAACGTGGGTATTTACGCGGTGATTTCTCAGGCTTAAAAGCTCGCCTTTACTAAAAAGGTAAAATGCAAAACTATTTTCAATCAGTTTATTGAACGCTCCCGTTAAG
>NC_041408.2:20142204-20152204 GCF_900747795.2 Erpetoichthys calabaricus
CCATGCGGGGAGTGAGAGAGACGCCAATATCTCACACTCTCTCCCCCCTTAAAGAAATTAAATGGGTGCGAGTGAGACCACTTACCTCCCTCCCTTCTATTAGTTATAGGTTATAGTACGTTCGGCTTATCCATGAGTCCGGCTTATCTATGATACGATTTAATTTTAAAAAATCGTATGATTTTTGGTCTCCTGCTTATACATGAGTCCGGCTTATAGACAAGAACCTAGGGTACATATATATATATATATATTTTTATATATATATATATATTTTTATATATATATATTATATATATAATATATATATATATTTATATATTTATATATATTTATATATATATATATTTATATATATATATATTTATATTTTTATATATTTTAATTATTATATTATATATATATATATATATATATATATTTATATATTATATATATATTTATATATATATTTTATATATATATATATATATATATATATATATATATATATATATATATATATATTTATATATATATATATATATATATTTTATATATATATATTTATTATATATATATATATTTATATATTTATATATATATATATTTATATATATATATATTTATATATATTTATATATATATATTTATATATATATATTTATATTATTTATATATATATATATATATATATATATATATATATATATATATATATATGTAGATATGTATGTGTATATGTATATATATGTTTACATAACCTCTTTAACACACTACTTCTCCACTGCGAAGCGGAGGTATTTTGCTAGTGTATATATATATATATATATATATATATAATATGTATGTTCATTTACTTTTTTAAAAGTGACTGGTCTTAAGCTCAACTTTTTCTTCATTGAAGTATATAAATCTGAATAAAAATAAGCTACAGCTGCATTATTCACTGGCCAGATGGTTGGTGCTACTGTCAGATGGCTCCACAGTCCTAGGTTAATATCCAGCATAGACACGAACTGTGTGGAATGCCCCTTTTTACTTGAACCCTATATTGTAAAAAGCTGGTTCAGAAACATATTTTTGATTTACTTACTAAAGTATATAAAGTTTCTCCTGTCACTGGACAGCCTTTGGAGAAAGATTGTTGTGATTGGATACAGCTTAAGGAAAGCCCTAGAGTACTGCAGTGTGGATTGCTACATACTGTTTTCCTCATCGTTAATTAAGTGGATGAAATGCATGGATAAAGGATTTGGGGTCTTTCAAAAGAAATACTGCTAATTTGCAATAATGCAAAATGTGTATTTGATGCTCTGAAGAATGTACAAAAGTGATGAAATCTTTAAGTTTATAACATTAGTTGAATAAAAGCCACTCCATTAAAGAAATGTGCAAAGAGTATATGTTACATCCTTTCTTTATGTCAGTGTTTCTATTTTTAAGTTTGCTATTGATTTTGTTTTGTGTAATCTTTATGAATTTCGCATAATCCTTTTACTTGCCATTTGATAGATGGGTAGTGATGACTAGGTACCTTGCCTAGAATCAAAATAAGTGTACTGATTTGATTGTAGTTTCTAATTGATTCTTGCAGAACATCTTAGTCATGCATTAAATGTAATTTCATAGATCCAGAGGTAGATTACACACAGCAAAGTACAAAGAACAATTTTGTAATTATCATCAGTAGTGTTGGGTTCATCATGTAGCTAATGCTTCTCTTCTTTTGTAAACACACTCTTTTTATTACGTATGCTTTTCATCCCATTAATTTGAAATAGACAGGATTGATTGATATCTGTGCACTATTGGCTGCTGTCATCTTAGAAGTCATCTCCATCAGCTATACATTTAGTTAGATGATGTTGCCATTGCTACAAACATACCTGGTGCTCTGTTTCTGGCATACCCTTGGGTTCTTTTTTCATGTTATGCTGGATGTCAGAAATAGATATGTAATATAAATTGCAGTGTAAAGATATGAGTATATGTATTTTTATTGCTTGATGGGGTATCTATGAGATGATACACCTTTTGAATTTAATGTATATGTGGAGTTTGGGTTGTGAGATTTGCCCGGACACCACCAGTCGGAAACCACTTCTTTATTAATTTCACACGTTTATTAAACATTAATAAAGACATTCCCAACACTACACACAATGCACAAAGCAATAATCACCCCAATATCTCTCTGTCTCAGTCCTTCATCCTGCTCCCACTCCCGACACTGGCTCCCAGACTGTAGGAAGGTGGCGCCTTATATACCTGCCCGGAAGTGCTCCAGGTGTCTGATGACGTCTATCCGGCAGCACTTCCTGGTGTGGCGGAAGTGCTGCCCTTTGCCCCGGAAGCACTCCGGGCGTCCCTGGCAGGTTCCTCCGCCATCTTGTCAAGTGTGGCGGAAGTAACTATTTTCAAGTCCTACGAGTCTTGAGGCGCCCCCTGGCGGTGGCCACGGGTCCCAACATTCCAGAAGCTTTTTGTTCTTCTCCTGTGGTCCTCTCCTGCTCCAGGGCGGTTGCCCCCTCTTGGCCCGGAAGCTATTCCTGCCACCTTCAGGTCCTTTTAGGCATCCCGGCCAGGTAATGACCCCGGCAATCTGCCACAGGGTATAATTCCATTTGTAACAGTAAACCTACTACTATCTGCAACAATAATCCAAATACACCTGAGGTGTAGTGAAACCTAATATACTTTGTTTAAAAATGTGCTGAAACAACTTTACATGTGCTAATAGAGGTGTAGCACATACAATATAAAGTCAGACAGCAATGGTAAACTGAACACTGAACAAGTCAACAAATATTCTGCTTCTGTGTAAACATCCCAGAAATGTAGCCGTCATTGAAACAGAAGTGAACTCGTGCCTTTTTAACTGCAGTGTGTACATTGGCATGAAATCCATGGTTTCTCAATAAAACAGTTGGAGACTTAACTGACTCTGTAACTTGGATTTTGTTCTGTTAACTGAACCAAATAAATCAAATAGCATTTTGGTAAACAGCAGATTGTTCATCATTAAAAATCATAAGCAGGTGCTCTGCACAAAATATGTGTTTTAAATGGGAGATGTATTTTATACATCTAAACATTCTAAAGAGAAGTTAGTCTTTAACAAAATTTATACATGCATTCAATAGCCCAAATATTGAGTTAAGCAATAGGACTTCTGTTTGATTTGACTGCTATTGCTGTCCACATACTGAGAGGAGGAAAGGTCTTGATTTGCTTTCGTCACACTCTGGAATGGGCACAACAGGCCCCAGTAAACACACTCTGTGCTCTGATATAAGTTAGACTACCTTCTATGTGGAGTTACATTTGACCCTTGAGTTTGTGATGATACCCTCAAAAAATAGACCATTGCATATGGATATAAATACAATTGTTAATGTTAATTTACCTTGTTGGCTCAGTGGTGGAGTTATAATTTATATTTATATACACAACAGCATGGAACCAGAGACTGTCAGAGTGTATGTGCACAATGTGCAAGTTCGGTAATCTTCAATGGTCTCTGCTTTTTGTTTTTATATACAATGAAAACCAAATTTATAAGTGACACTTTTCTAAGCTAGTGACATGCTGTGATAAAAATCAAAGTGATTCATCACAAAGCAGCATAATGTGTTTCTATTCTCATTGCATTTGCTACAGAAATTTAGTAGCATAGTAATATACTGTATATTATTTTTAAATGCATATCCAAACATTCAAAATAAAGTAGACCTAAGTTAACTTCCCCATTTTTGCATACCAGTACACAATTACACAAAAAATTGACTGACCATGCTTTCTACTAGATGGTATTCAGGTTCATGTTCAAATTTATTCTTTTTGTACTGTGGAATTCTTACTTGTTTCTTTCCCACAGAATAGTATCAGTAGGCCAATACCAACAACATGCAACAAACACAATACTATATACATTAAATGCAGCATCTTACTTTAAACCTTTTTTTATATATAAACACGCATTAGGTATTTTCATGACATTTTCGCAATGAGTGACTGTTGGGTAGTCATTTGACCTGAGGATAAAAGCTGTCCCTAAAAATAGTGGTGCAGTGGCAAATGTTTCTGTACCCAATTTGCAGTTTCTCATACTGCTTTGAGCATGTGTCCTTTTCCATTATACTTGGTTACTTGTATATGGTAGACTAAATGTTACTGAAATTAATCAAATGGTTACAAAGTGGAGATGCAGTATATCTATCCACATTTGGAATACTACATAGTGATTTCAGACATAATCATAAAAATTATGTAATTATGTGTGTTGCTGGTTTATGTGAAAACAAAATAAGTTAGTGCTTTGGTTCCTAAATAAATTAATGCAGTTACATGTATTTCAAATGTGCTTGTAATTTATTGTTATATGAGGACAAAAGAAATATGAAATTATAATGTTTTTATATTTGAAACCCTGACAGGCCTAATTATTTCTTTTGTTTACATCATTAATATCTCTTCATTATTCGAATGCATATTTGTGTTGTGGTCAGACAATAGAATTTGAGTGCTTTTGAGATTAAGTGCAGCAACATAGGATGTAAGAGTAGCAAGGGCCTGATTATTTTTCATTGAAAGTAAGGGTGAGGGTAAGGGTTGATTATTTACTATTGAAATGTAAGACATTAATGCTGATACTATATGTCAGGGCCTCTTTGATATGCTTATTTACTATCTGCAACAGTAAAAAAAAATTCAATTTAAATTTTAAATACACAGAATTTATAAGTGTTTTATATCTTTCCTTATAAAGTAGAATTTACCTTTTAAAGTTTTTGTAAATACCAGAATTAAATGACAGATGTAATGAGTTAAATCTAGATTCTGAGAAGGAAGTGAAATAAATGAAGGAATTGCTCATCAAATACATTTTAACTGATTCTGTGAAGCTCAGAATAGGATGCAAAATATATACTCAGTGCTTGCTTTTCATGTTTTATAGAATCTCATCTTTGCCCAAAAGGCAACAAAGAGATGTTTGAGTGAGTGAGAGAGAGAGAGAGAGAGAGACCTGAAAATTGCATGTTTTTCTTATCTTTTCATTAAAAATTACAAATAAGAATATAAGTTTTGGTATGAACTTAACATATTAACAAAACTAGCCTTTGGTAGCCATGACATTAAACTTGATTCTACCCTCTCCCTTAATCACTAAAGATTCAAGGGTCATGCCAAATATTTTGAGCATGTTTATGTCATATGGAAGATTGAGAATATAATTTGAAACTGAATACCATTCAACAACAAAGTAAAAGCAGAGATTCAGTAATTTTTGAGTCATGGCCAAAGGCAAAACATGTTGTACTGGAATGTCGACACCTAGTTTTATCTCTTACGGGTTGGGTTGAATCTTGGATGCATTTTAGATGTTTGTTTTTCCAACTCAGACTGTAATTTATGGTTTTTAAATTGTACAGATAACAGATTTTATAAATTGGCCAATTAATGTACTGTATACGTTAAAGAAGGCATACAGTAGTAGCTTGAGTAAAAAATAGTTTAGTTAAAACAACATATTAACAAGTAAAGAAGTAGTAAAAGAAGAGATGAAATGTAATAAAACCAAAATAACAGAAATAAAGTATGCTGTTCAATAGATAGCAATTTTTATGGTTAATCAGTAACATGCTAGTGGGTACAATGTTTTTTTTAAGAGTGTAGACTTTTATATGAAATCTGTTAATCACTTTTATGTGCCTTTCTTTTAAGAACTAATTTTTAAAATAGCACCAAACATCTGCCTTTCTTCCTTCCTAACTTAGACATTTACAGTGAAAAATAGTCTATTTTATATGTATATTTTGCAGTGCAAGTTATTTTCTCTAATGCCGCATAATAAATCACTTTATAGAATACTCCACCCAAAAATAATTTTCTTTTTAATATGGTATTTGCCCTATGTTGTTTGTAGTGATGGCCAAGTCAGGACTTTTAATCAGTGAATTGAGGGAGACAGGTGTATCTTCAGTTCAAAAGCTCAGCTCTTTTTGAGCATGTTTCCTGATTGTGCGCTACTAACAGTAACAGAAAAAAATTTTTTTTTTCGTGGAGTATTTCTTTAAATTGCAAAACAACTTAAAAAGTGATCTCATAGTTTCAAATCAGCTTAAATATGATTAATATGTCCCACTGGATTTTCTGGTTGCTCCCCATCATGTTTACATTAGAGCTGGCACTGAGGTTCAAAAAAAAACACCTTTTTTAAAAATCCATAGTAACACTAGATGCTTTAAGTATCAGCTATAAATAATTTAAGCTGATGCTATATATATCTTCAGGCGTGCCTCCAAACATCAGCTGTCCTATGTAAAACTGAGAACCAGCTTCATATATGCTTTGTGAACTAATTACAGCAACAATCTAAATAAAACAAGAAGTACAGTGCTTAAATTCTGACAGATTGTTTTACTGTGCATCGATGGTGTGCTGCCAGGAGCCAGATTTAAGAAGGACAACATCCAGATGCACTCTCTGGGTGAAGCACATTAGAGGACAATAAATTTGGAATGTATCCTCTTGGTCATACTAGCATATTGCAATTTTACATTACATTGTATTTCAAAATTTTGGGTGGGTCAGTGTTTTTAATATCATGTTTGCAAGTCATAGTTATTAGTTCATATACTCCATGGATCTGAAAATAAGATTAGATTAGATAAACGCTATTAATCCCATGGAGAAATTCAGAATGTATACAGATACTAGGGGACTTGCCCCCTGCTCGCTTCAGTCGCCAACGCCTCTGGCCTGCGCTATGCGCCAGCCATTTTGCGTCTCTGCCACTCATGTTGTGAAGAGGGGGGCTGAACGCACCCTAAGGAGATGTGGTCGCTCCTCTGAAACCCCCTCTTAAACGGTGATACAGTGGGAAACAAATAGAGGTTTGTTTGTTTTTTTACCTCCTCTTTGCTTGATCAGCTGCTGGCATCTGCATCTCGCGCGGTGCTTCAAATATTTAAAAGCCTGTACAGCAGCTGTCTTTGTCATCTACTCTTTATCTTTTATTTCTGGCCCCGGGTGCGGTTAAGTCTCTTGGCACAAAGTCCCGTCTCACGGGACATGAGTTCTTGATATTTTAGTTTATAATTTAATAACGGAATAAGAATCTGAAAATCTAAGAACATCACATTAAAGTTCTATAAATTCTGAAAAGAACGATACCAAACACACACACACACACACATATATATATATATATATATATATATATATATATATATATATATATATATATATATATACTAGCAAAATACCCGCGCTTCGCAGCGGAGAAGTAGTGTGTTAAAGAGGTTATGAAAAAGTAAAGGAAACATTTTAAAAATAACGTAACATGATTGTCAATGTAATTGTGTAGTCATTGTTATGAGTGTTGCTGTCATATATATATATATATATATATATATATATATATATATATATATATATAATATATATATATAATACATACATATACACATATACTATATATATATATGTATATATGTATTATATATATATATATATATATATATATATATATATCCATCCATCCATTTTTCCAACCCGCTGAATCCGAACACAGGGTCACGGGGGTCTGCTGGAGCCAATCCCAGCCAACACAGGGCACAAGGCAGGGAACCAATCCTGGGCAGGGTGCCAACCCACCGCAGGACACACGCAAACACACCCACACACCAAGCACACACTAGGGCCAATGTAGAATCGTCAATCCACCTATATATATATATATATATATATATGTATGTGTGTGTGTATGTATATATATATATATATATATATATATATATATATATATATATATATATATATATATATATATATATATATATATATATATAATAATATATATACACATATATTATATATATATATATATATATATATATATATATAAAATATATATACACATATATTATATATATATATATATATATAAAATATATATACACATATATTATATATATATACGAGCTGTATATACCCGGCGTTGCCCGGGGCAGAAGTAACCTAATCGGTCAAACACTTACATATATACCAAAGTAAACCTAATCGGTTAAACAGCTTCATATATACAGAAGCGAACCTAATTGGTCAAACAGTTATGAATGTGCAGAATGATTTTACAAACATTATGCGTGTTAACAATCATTAAAAAGAAAAGATTGAGGAACTGTTCTTCTATATGTGATGAAGCCACTAATAAGACAGATTTTTTTCAGGACCCAGCTGTTTCATAACTAAACTACTGCCACCCCAAAGTAATGCCTAATAGTGGTTTTTGGGGTAGCTGTGGAATAAAAAGGGTGTTTTTTAGTCAGTAAGAATCTGACAGTACCCTTCAGTACGGGCTGAAGGGTGCCTATGTAAGGTTTTACATCCTTCCCGTATGGAAAAAAAAACATACTAAACTTTTTTTTCATCATTACAGATAATCTCAGTCAAATCGAAGTACGCATTCTCAATTTATTTTTATCTAATTTTTACTTTTTCACAAAGCCATCCCATGCCAATTTGTATGAATAAACTTTTGCTAGAGAGTTAGCAAAAGTTTATTCATGCACATATTTTAATACGGATAATCTATCTCTAATGAAGGTTCTCATTTTCATTCTAATTTAAAATAATAATAGATACTCATTTTTTTCTTCTGTTTTAGAAAAACCAATCTATGCCACCTACGTCTTTGTCAAGTCAGCTTCATCCAGCTTCATCACATATAGAAGAAGAGTTCCTCAATCTTTTCTTTTTAATGATTGTTAACACGCATAATCTTTGTAAAATTATTCTGCACATGCATAACTGTTTGACCAATTAGGTTCGCTTCTGTATATATGAAGCTGTTTCATCGATTAGGTTTGCTTTTGTATTTATGTAACTGTTTGACCAATTAGGTTTGCTTGTGTATATAGATAAGCTGTTTGTCCGATTAGGTTCGCTTCTGTATATATGAAGCTGTTTATCCGATTAGGTTCGCTTTTTTTATATATGTAACTGTTTGACCGATTAGGTTTACTTTGGTATATATGTAAGTGTTTGACCGATTAGGTTACTTCTGCCCCGGGCAACGCCAGGTATATACAGCTCGTATATATATATATAGCAAAATACCCGCGCTTCGCAGCGGAGAAGTAGTGTGTTAAAGAGGTTATGAAAAAAAAAGGAAACATTTTAAAAATAACGTAACATGATTGTCAATGTAATTGTGTTGTCATTGTTATAACTGTTGCTGTCTTTTATATATATATATATATATATATATATATATATATATATATAATATACACACACACATAAACATTTATATACATATACATATATATACATATCTACATATACACATGTACATATATATACACACACATACATAAACACACACATAAGACTTACTGACTGAAACGGGCTTTCATTGACAATCATGTTACGTTATTTTTAAAATGTTTCCTTTTTTTTTTCATAACCTCTTTAACACACTACTTCTCCGCTGCGAAGCGCGGGTATTTTGCTAGTATATATATATATATATATATATATATATATATATATATATATATACATATACATACATACATGCAGTTTTAATAACACAGAAATCAATATAAACATTAACATCATTATCATATGAGAATATGAAGTAATATATAAGAAGCACATTTCATATAAATATAAATTATTAAACAGTAAAATCTTCTTCTGTAATTTGCTACCGTGGCAATTTGTGTGTCTGTCCAGGATTTTAAATGACCTGTAGCTCGCAAACCGTTGCACCTATACACTTGAAATGTGGTACACATATAGTACGTCACGTCTACTATCCGCTTTATGGGTGATGATTGTTTTAGTCTTTTTATCTTTATTTTATTTTATTGTACAATCAAGTCCTATCTGCGCACAGCAGGGCAGCCGTGGGCGGATGCGTATGGTGTATTCACTCGATGTTATCGTGCATTGCGCTGTCAGTGGTATTTTGATAAAAGAATTTGAACAACATATAAGAAGCGTATAA